>NC_133931.1:69691954-69991954 GCF_031877795.1 Strix aluco | reverse complement strand
GGGAAAGGGCAGGTCCAAACAGGTGCACAGATTCTGAAATGGGAATAGTTGTATCTAGCCATGTGGTATTTGATGCTAAGAAACACTGTCCAGGAATAAGGGTAACACTCTGTTCTCATCAGTGACTAGAACAGTTTGAAGTGGTTACAAAACAGCTGCTTCTCCTTTGCATTGTTAAATCCCAAAGTACTTACCTCTATAAGAAGAAACGTAAAATTAAAAACAACTTGCCACCAGATGAAAGTAGAAGGCAGTGTGGTGTCCTGTTTCAGCAAAGGACCAGTATTTGATGCTTAATACTTATAGAGAAACAGTCCTCTTTAAATTTTTAATGGTTTAGAATAAAATCCTTTTTATCTGTTGACCAGTGATGATAAATATTTATTCAGAGTTATGAACAACTTTTAAATCATGGTAAAAAGTTGTAAGCAATAATCACTGCCTCACCTTAATTTCTGTTTATTAAGAATAGTAGAAAGTCAAGAAATATTCTCATAATGTTATTAGATTAATTAAAACCAGTACAATATTCACATACAGAGGTAAAAAAGAAATTGAATGCCACTTGCTGCCAGGTCATTGGTAATTCTGTGGAAATCACTTCCACTACAAAGCAAAGACACTGAAAAAGAAATTAACTGATGAATATTTAGAGACAATATTTTACTGATATTATTATTAATTACTACAAAAATTATAAAATGGATACACAGTTCCATTGTTAATCAATGAAAATCTTTCATTGCTTTGAAGTGCCTTTAAATAACTACATTCTTAGGAAATCGTTTTCTTAGAGGGAAAATAAGTTAAGGAAATCATGGAATGCATTCTTTAAAATGGGCTGTCTCTGCCAATAGTGAGCATTAATCAGTGGTCCTTAGTTGCATATGGACAGGGATGGGAGGCTGTTGCTGTAGACAACGCAGTGTGTCTGCCTTAAAAAGCTTTTTCTGTTTGGATATCATAAAAATTCTTAGCTCACCAGCATATGAACACATCAGTGCAGGTTTCATTAATGGTAGGGAAAACATTAAAAACTAATTGCAAATTTCACTCATGGGTGTCACTTTGTAGACTGTTCTTTTCTACTATTACTGTATTTTTTTCTTCTCTAATGAAAGATTATTTTTTTAATTTTACTGAATGATAGGAGTAAGATGATATTTTAATATTTTTTTGTCTCAGTCACAAACAGCAAATAGATCTTAAAATACTATTCAACATAACATATCTGTGATCATACCATTTTCATCTTCCCAAGCTTAACAAAACCAATATACTATGAATAATGTAAGCAGTTTATGTTAATCTTTACTGTAAGACCAATGTTGTAAGGGAGTATTATTACTTTAGGATCAGCATTATAAAAACTAACAAGATTTATCAGAGATTTCAGAAATCAAAGTATAGAGATTAAGTAACTTGCCTGAGATTTATGGGGTAGAAAAAGTGAGGAAGCTCTTGCTTCAAAGTTCAAAGATGCTCATGCATTTTAGTCAATGACTATTGCATCCAAAATGCACAGAGCAATAAGTACAATCCCAGGCTCCTCGCTGATAAGGAGAAAAGGACTCATCAGCTAGTCATGACCATTTCACTCTCTTCTCTCCCACATGCTTTCTATGCCAGAGAGGTTGGGAGAGCTGCAAGGCAAAAGAGCCAAGTATCCTCAAATAGAGCAGGTACTTGAATCCAGCAGGGATCATTCCTTCAGGCGCAGCACTGTGCTAATGTGATTGCACATCTTCCTGCTGAAGCTAGTCCACATCCAGCTGATCTGAAGTGATAGGAAGCAACTGTCTGCAACTGGCTTCCCAGCTTCCTCCCTAGGAATTCACCTTCCTTTGTGATCCTGGATGCAGGACTCTCATCTGACAAATGCAAGGGACAAGGAGTACCACTGGCTCAACTCCCATCAACTTTCACATGCAAAAAGAAACTGTCAGTCAAAAAAACCCTGTAGAAGTTGAGTTAGAGAGATGCTCACAAATTGATACATTCTGAAGTTACTAGGAAGTTGTAGAGAATTTATTTTATGAAAAACAGGATTTTTCAAATAAATGTGATTTTTCTTTAGAAAAATTCAGGTCTGTCTGCTAAGGTTTGATTGTATTATGTGTACATATGTGGCTGGACTTTTATCAGGCACTGAACAGTAGACAAGGCAAAACAACACAAGATAACACCCACCCGCTACCCAGCACACATGTACTGGTGAACCGATGTTGAAGCATGTACCACAGCCTCTTCATTGCTACTGATATGTGACTCAGTTAAAGCAGCGAGGGCTACTGGTGCTACAAAAATGCAATCATGCTGAGTAGCATATGAGAGAGATAATGAATTATCAGCAACATACCATATTAATGGAGAAAATATGAAATTCTGTATAAACAAGTTCAAATGGGCATTTGCCATCTAGCTTATTTTTAGCAGTGTGCTGAAAGGATCTATTTTTTGTACTACACAATTTGATATTATCCCCAAAGGAAAGGAATCTAAAATAGGAGGATAGCACAAAAAGAGATGTACTTAAGTAAATGATAAAGACTAGTGAGGTCTTTGCATTTCAGGTTAAGGAATGTAATAGCCATTTGCTCTTGAAACAAAATGATTGGTGTTCAATAATAACCAGGTAAACATGAACTGCCCTTCTTCTTCTGGATACGTGATTATTTATATATTATTTTATGCCTTGGCCTCCCAGTTGCCCACCATCGCTGATTACCTCCCATATTTGCTGCTTCTTTCAGATCCTGGTCCCTATTTTCTAAACTGTGCTTAAGTTGGGGGAAGAAAGTAAAAAAATCCAGACATATTTTATGGGGTATTTTTCACATATTACAAGCACTTTAAAAGGGTATCTCCTAGACTCCTGTCCAAAATGCTCTGTTTAGAGTGCAAAACAGGTCTGCATCTGAAAAAAAAAAAAAAAAAAAAAAAAAACCACACCAAAAAGCAACCAAACAACTTTGACAGTTTTACCTACCTTCCCTAGTTTCACCTCTCACCTTTCATTTCCAGATAAGATCTGAATAGCCACCAGAGAAACCAATCATGTTTCTTTTTCCAGTGTGATATCCCCTCTGGCTATGTAACATATCTCTGGCCTAATAAAGGAAGAACTATTTCTGTCTTGAGTATACCCACTTCAGACTTGAAATTTTTTAATCTTTAGCTGCTCAAAAATAATGGTTTTTATCAGAGTCAGTATATGATATGATTACTGCTATATCAAATAAAGTTGCTTAGCATGACAGAGATCATAGTTTGACAGTGGACTACAGCTTGTCTTTCTGTCATCCACTGGACCCCTATTTGTTGTCTAAGAAAACAAATAGTAATACCTATTTTCTTCTCTTTGTGTCTTCCTTAACAAAAAAAATGCCTTTTAATACACTTCCCATTCAATTCTTGCCATTCATTTGGACTGGCACATCATCTTCCTCCTGCAATGTGTTTTAGCTGATTTGGAGTTACCAAGAAGAACTTTTTTAATTTTGGAATGAGATTTGCAAAAGAGTCCCTCTGGAAACTGACAGTGCCCTGCAGGGCTCTTGCCCCAGGCAGCTGAGAAAGCACATGAAGGTACTGTAAAGGCTTCTGTTTGCACAGTACTTCTTTCCTCACCTTCAGTCAGGTTATTTCCCCTAGTAAACTGCAGGTTAGACTGACAGATATCTTGCCTGCCTTTCTCTCCATTTTCTTTTTTTGTCTCTGTTTATATTTTCAGTGAACTGATGCATCTCCAAACATGCCCATTATAGTTCACATTAGTCAGTGCAGGAAATTACTCTAGTTGTGGTCTCTCTCTCTCATTTCTCTATTCAGGCGCTGCAATACGAATTTGTCTTAATTTCCAACTTGTTACAGTGCAATACCTGTTTTAGGGTGCTGTGTGTGGTGGTTTTTTTAAAGCAGAGAAGAAGAAAATATATAGTAAGTATCTTTCAGTAACAGACCATTCTTGTCCCTCTTCCTTCACTATTGTGACAACGCCGTGAATGAAGTAAGCATTAGGGATAGAAGGCAAACTGCATGAGGAAACCCACACAGAATTACGTTAACAGCCTGAAGATGTGCACTGTAACTCACTATTCATGACTGCCCACATGTGCTGGAGCTATGAGTTCACTCATAGTTCATGTCTCTGCAACGCAAACACAAACAGGAGTTAGCTCTGGAGATAGTATTTCTCTTCTTGCACTCATCAGTGTGGGTCTCCCTCTCATCAGCTCCCCATAAAACAGGCTCTCTGCTGGTCTAATTGAGTCTTCAGTCTTCCTGTACCTCCTCCTCGTCATGTTAACGGCATGTGTGAACGGCAAGGAAAATGAGCACAAATATCAAACTCACTCTACAAGCAGCTGACACAGGCAAGCTTATGGCAAGTCTGCCTTCATGTGGCTCAACCTCTTCCTCTGAACACAGAGTAAGCGCAAACCTCACACCTGAGCTACTGCACCCATTTGTCTGGTATCAGTGAGTGATAGTGTCTTTTGGGGTATGGACTTCTGAGCAGCCAGTGTCTGGAAGGAAATGAACAGATGAAAACACTAGGACAGCAACACCTTGTCAGACCAAAGATCCCTGTAATCCTTTTTCCAACAATACCTGTCAGAAGGTGCCTCTGGAACAGTTAAGAAACAGGACTAACTCGTGCTGATGTTTTTCCTGGGTAATCTGTCATCCCCAGGGGCAACTCAATCTTCCAAGCCAGAAATAGTATGTTTATGTATATAATTTTTTTCTTTCATTAATTTGTCCAATCACTTTTTATCTCAGGTAAATTTCTAACATTCAAAACGTCCTTTTGGCAGGGGATTCCACAACTAACCACACATTATAAGAAAAACTGCCTTCCTTGTTTGGGACCTGCCAATGACTTGTTTCACTTGATGACTTTAAAGTTATTGCAGTGGAAGAAACAGTGCTAACTATTCTTCTCACCTTCCGATCCTGAATACATAGACCTGTGTCACATCTCTCCTATGACATCTCCTTTACAAAAATTTCCAGTCATATGAGATATTTACTTGCATAGGAGTCATTCCATACCTCTGATTTTTCCTGCTGTCCTTTGACTTTCTCAGATCCTGTGCTCCTTTCAAAGTTGGGATGCTAGTTCTACATCCAATATGATGCAGCACATCAGTAACATCTTCTATTTTGAGGGGGATTTAATGTAGCACAATATTAACATCTTCTATTTTGAGCTCTATTTGTCGTCATACTTCTTTTTTTTTTTTTTTTTTTTTTTTTTAACTAATATTGAGCATAGTTGTCAAGGAACTACAATGTTAGGAGTGTTCCCTGATACATATAAATTAAAATTTATCTACCCCAAATTTCATTTGCCATTTGGTCTGTCACTCATCACCATGAAGTCCTTGTGCAGTACTTTGCAGATGTCTCTCATTTTTATAACCTTGATTAACTTAGTAACACCTGTGAATGTTTTCACCTCACTGCTCACTTTCTTCTTAAATCATATATTACAATGGTGAACAGTACCTATATGACACAGACCCATGTAAGACTCCACTGGTGATCTCCTTCCACTGTGAAAATTTATTTCTACATGATTTTTCTCATACCAATTTTTTGTCAATGTGAGAAGATTTTCTTTTATCTCATGGCAAGTCTGTTCAAGAACTTCTGGAGAAGAAACTCCAAACAGAAATATTTTTGGAAAACCAAATGGCTACATCAATGGATCTTCATTACCCACATACTTGTTGACTTCTTAAACAAGTCATGACTTATTAATTGATTAGAATTCTTTTCACAATCACTTGGTGATTCTTACTGAATATATTATAGTCCTTATCATATTTATCCATGTTTTATCTAATTCTATCCTTTACTGTAGTTTCCACCAATTTTCTGGGTACATACATAACTTACAGACTTATATTAATCCCTGAATGATCTCCTAAAAACCTGCATCTTGAGCCTGTGATACAAGGGAAATTATATGCTACAGTTAATATTTCAACTGTTTCATTTAAGAGAACCTATAGAATCTGAGAGGCAGGTGAACATAAGTTGTTTTGACAAATTTTAGAGTTCAGTTTATTGATTTATTTCTCAGCTCCTTCTACTTATATTTTTTTTTCGAGACAGAACCTGTGAGTTTCACCCATAAATAGGAATTATTCTGTTTGAACCTCCCAAAATTTTTGTTACGAAAAAGCCTTTAAATTTTTTTTTTTTTTTAAACTGTAAAATTATCTTCTCTAAGCTCCCTTCAGATCTCCTGGCAAGCTGCCTACTTCTGATATATTTGAAAAATTATTAGTACTTTTATGCCTTTTGTAAATTGTTTCTCAGGTTATTTCTTGCCTTTTTTTATATGTTCAAATCTATAGTTATCCTAATGTTCTTCTTTGTTTTCTTTGTTTGGATAAGATATCAAGCTTTGGCTCTGCTGTACTGAGGAACAGCAGCCTGTGCAAACACAGAGAGATGTAAATTCTTGGATAGTCATAGGAGAGGTGAACTAAGAGATGAGAACTGTGTAGATTTCTTGACATGTCTTATGAGACCAGTGTCTTAAATGTGAAAAACACCAGTGAACATGTGGCATGAAATCTCACTGTACTTCATGTGTCTGAAAAGTGGAAGCATATATAAGAAATACTATAATATATAAGAAATAATATAGTATGAGCAGAGAAAAACATTATTAAAACCTCCAAATTTAAGCCAACTGACATATGTTGGCCTACTTACACAGCCTCTACCTCACCAAACATATAAATTAAACTGTGCTGACAGGTGTACAATCATATAGCAACAGATTTCAGCCACTGACAGAAAATGGGCTGCACCTTGTGGTCATAGGTTTCTTGCTTTCCAGACAATATTCATGCTTAAAACAAGTAGACGTTCCACCGTTTGCCCATGATACTTCAAAGCACTATTCCACAGAGTCAAAAGATAAATCAGATTCCTTCTAAAATACCAAGTTCCTGAGATTGTTCATGGTACTGGGCAAGAACCATGAACCTCAGTGGACACAGGAGTGACTTCTTTTTAAAAACTATTCTAAGAATGTTCTAAAAATAGATGTAGAAGTTAGTCATTTTATAGATGGTTGTATCTATCTTGGGAACTCCTTAGCTAAAGTAACCTGGATCTTAGCCTAGCAAAACAATCTTGGAGAACAAACTCATGAGGTATTTGAACTTTACTAAAAAAAACATCAAGCAAACAACAAGAAACCAAAAAACCTCCACTCATCAGAAAAAGAAATAAAAAATTGACATACAAAAAATATTTTTGTAGTCCGTAGAAACACACACCAACAAACAAGTGAACATAGAATCTCCTCCATCACAATTAGCAAAGGGAAAAAAATTTTTGTATTCAGAACCAAGAGTGGTTTGCTTTCACCATCTGTCCAGTAGAGCTATTGAGCAAAACCTGAAGTGTATGAGGGTGTTTCACATTAAAACATTCTTTGCCTTCTTGAGACTCAGCACTATGCCAGGAACACATTTTAAGTTCTCAGGAAAATTGTTTCTTCCAACTAACGCTTAGATTTACTACACATAATTAAGTCCATATTCAAATGTGTAAAAATAATCAAAATAAATGCTCATATGGTCTTTAATTCTGTAAAATCAGTTTGGTTAACTGTTCTGCGCCATACAGAATAACGCACTGAAATAACAAGTGCACTAGCCAGTGAAATGCTTTACAGAGAACAAAATATAGGTACTTTGTTTCATCGGAGATCTGCCATAATCATATGACAGTTATACTATAAGTTATGGGTAAGGAGACAGGACAGTGCATTAGATTAATACTTTGCCTTTTTAATCTATTAATCTACCACCTTTGGGACATGATTTTAAATCCACTACAGAGTGAAGTGACTGAAAATCATTCCATCCTGACAGCTTTAAAAGATCACAAGTGAAATGTGTTAAGAAGGTCTCAACCCAGTTGATACTGAACAGGAGCAGTCATCTCAGAAGACACCCAGCATTGGTCCTCTTTCAGCATTCTCACCAAAACAGATAGCTTTATTATAGCAAGGGGTACTTCATACTAGACTGGTGATTAAATGATTGAAATACATGCTAAAGCAGCCCAAGATGAGTGGACTACAGTTTCACTGTCAAAGAATATTGTATGTCTGCTAGTCATGTATAAAAAGTTCAGAAAAAGTTTTCCCTACTGATGCTGGTATGAAGAGGGCAAAAGCATATGGGTAAGAGAATGACAAAATCATCTGAAATGCAGAAAGAAGCTAGGTAAAGAATTCTGCAGCACTAATGTGCTACTTTAAATTATAACTACAGTAAGTTTGTTTTAAAAGCATTTTCTCAAAGATGCAAAATATTCCAGGAATTGCTGTGGTTTGTTTTCTCTCACTAATAAATGTGAGTAAAGACAAATAACAGCTTTAGTACTTTTCCTGCTGGTGAATTCCTAATTAAATAGTTTATTAGTAGATTATCTAACCTTCATTTAATGAGGCCCTCCAGATGTTGTGTCTTAAGTGAAGCAAAAAGAAAAACAGCTGAATGCTAAGCACAACATAATTGGTTATGGTCAGCTTGGAAAAGACTGCATTCTCACGTTACCATTACTGTAATAACATATGATTTTCTCTATAAATTGTCAATGAGCAATGACCTACATAAAATCCTTTAACTACCTCCAGTTATAATTTTAAATATACTCGACTGTATTTACTTCACTTCTATTCATCATTAGTCTTCTCCCCACTACTTGTGTGCAGCTGTCTTGAACATTTAGATTCCAGCTTGCACTTGTCTGCTCTCTTTATGACACTTCAATTATTATGAAGAAGTTTCTTCTATTTGTTCCTCCTAAAGAACTGTGTCCAGTACAAAATCATATTTAATTTCCTTAACAGTTAGACAGAAAAATAATCTCAAATAATTCTATACAGGATTTTTCATGGGATAATAATTGATCAGAAATAAAGCATTTAAGGTTTAAGTAGAACAAACAGAATTTTCATACGGGATAAGAAACAGCTTGTTAGTATAATTGACTATCAAAAAGTCTGAATTTAAGACACTGCCTACATAAGCATGAAAAGAAGAATTTAAAACACAATATAATAATTTTTTTCAGTAATCATACTGAATCTTATTGAAGAAGTCTCAAGTTTTCTTATGGAGAAACATGGAGATAATTCATTTATCTTTTCAGTGCTTACTAGCATTTTAAATTTAGTCATGTGACACTTCTTTGAAGAGTTCAACAATAGAATGTAGATATAGGATAAATACTGTACTACTGCGCTGGAAACAGAGGGTAGGAAGAGATGGTCAATTCCTATGATGAAAGGAGGTTTTTCAGTGGAAAGATCTGCCCTACAGTTCATGCTGTTCATGTCCCTGGAAGAAGGATAACCAGGTGACAAATTTTCTGATGGCACTGTCAAGGATAATAAAACAAGGACTGCAAACTCATAAGAACTTCAGAAGAATCTCATGTGATTCAGGGTCTCAGCAATAAACCAACAGATGAAATTTAGTTTTGATAAACCTGGACTGATGCCTATGGTAAAATAAGTCCTACCTCTCCATATAAAAGGATGGTCCCTGAGCTTGACCACTGTCACCGAAGTATGAGATCTTGAGGTTACGATGGAAAATTCTGTGAAAACATCAGCTTGATGTACTCTGGCAGTCAAAAAGGTAAATCAACCATTAGGAATTAGAAGGAAAAAGTATATTATTATGTCACTCAGTAAACAGATGTCTGACCCACCTCTTGAATGGCACAAGCTCTGGTTGCTCCATCTCCAGGAGGAGATCACTGGATTGGGAAAGGTTCAGAGGAGGGCAAGAACAACCAAGAGTATGGATCACTAAAGAAGCACGTCAGTTTCTTCAAACTGGAAAATAAACAGTTATAGCAAGGTATGATAAAATCATCTTCAGGACAGAAAGGATGGGCAGGGGTGACCAGTTCACTGTCACTTGCAGTATAATAACTAAGAGGTGCTAAATGTTGCTAGAAAGAGGAAGGTTCAAAGGAAAGAAAAGAAGGTGATCTTTCCTAAAGCAATGTAGTTAAAGTGGGATGCCCTGTCACAAAATTAGATAAATACTGAAAGCTTATATATGTTCAGCAGGAGCCTAGGCAACCCCTGTTAGAGAAATACAATGAAACTATTAAATACACAGGAATCACAGCTGGGTGAAGAACTCTCAGATCACTGGATGGTGGTGAAGCACTCTCTTTTTCTTTTAAAAAAGATTCTTTTCCTTTACAAGAAGACAAAATAATAATAAAAAAAAAACTCCTTTGAGAGAATTTTTCTTCTTTCATATCTGTATTTCTCTTTTTCCTTCAAATTTCTTGAAGACATAGATAAGATTGTATTTTCATTATTTCCTTGACTATCTGCTATTGTTCTGATCTTTAAAAAGGTCTAGAAAGTTTCACAGTGAAAAAGGGAATTAAAAAAAATAGACAGTTGAAAATAAATATTTCCATGCTTTTCATTTTTTATATTTTTTATCAAAAAAGGACAATAATGAAGGAGAAATAAAAATGTGGATTTTCAGCAGTACAATTTTCCAAAGAAACCTGCTAAAAATGGAAATTCTATATAAAGTAAGAAAATGTTAATTTCAAATTTCCCATAAAAATTTTCAAGTGCCATAAAAGTAATGTTTTCTCATAAAAGTTATTTCTAAATTAAGATTAATTTTCTAGCAGGATATGCTTGTATTTGATGTGTTAATAGTTGCATCTCAGGAAAATGTAATATTTTGCCATATATATGTATAACTATATATATACAGTTTTTAATGTATATATATAAAAAATGTTTATACATTTTTACCTATTTTTTAACTTATTTTACCTATTTTTTAAACACAGAGAGAATTGGGTCCACTACTATTTTTAAAGTTTATAGAACCTTATATACACACATTCTATTAATAAACATATTTTGCAAATATCATAATAAATTATAATGACATTCAAAATAATACTATTTTTGCTACATCATTTGTGAAACGTTTAAAAAAGGCAATCCTGCAGTCATTTAAAACTGACATCATGCATAAATGCTATCGAGGGTCTGTTGGGTCACGGGGACATAAGGTGGGAACAATGAGGGAAATAGTTTGATGTCTGCATTGTTTACCAAAAACTGTGCTCAAAATGTAAGCAAGCAGACTACAAAGGCGAAACTTTAATTCCTTCTGACCTTTTGCATTATGGAGTTGCACTTGTTCCTTTGATCATCAGTGCTGCTGAACTCACACTAAACTAAAACTCCCTGGTTTTCATTCAGGTATTTCTTCTGAGAAAGCTAGTAAACAGCATATTTTATTCCAAATGAGAATGATATGTTTAGCTGAGTATTGTAAAATCTAGTGTTAACATTTAAGACCTAACTGTCTCACATTATCTTCAGATAGTTTAATATAACGCTAGGTAAGACCAAGTAGAGCTTAAAGACCCCATTGGAAACTACTCAGAACAGTTCTCCATGGCAAAGGGCACCTGCACCTTGACACTTTCAGACCATTCTCTAAGAGTGAACCATCTGCAAGGAGATCATCATGACTGACTGGTTTTCTATCTGGCACGTTTCAGAGAAGAGTCATATTGATGTATTTGATCTATGAGTTGTGTTGAGATTGACTATTTGATGGAATGCTCATAACAACTATTTTTCTGTTTATTATTAAAGGTTAGTGACAGGTCACCCACACCACATGGTCTTGTTTCTGTACCCTAATTGGATCATCTAATATCGCTAAATTCTTTCTACCTCCATCAAGATCAAAATGAGTTTTATTTCCTTAATAAATTAATCATGACTGCATGTCTCTAATTATTGTGAATGCTTACAGGAACAAAACTTAGCTCAAAGCGGTGTTTATGCAGCAGGAATATATAAGATGCAAGTGCCGTTTGAATGCAATTCAAACTGCCATTTGAAATTTTTGAAAAATATTTGTAAATATTGTTCTTAAATTGTCAGTTAATATCAGCATAGACGATTGTCATTGATAAATAATGGACTAGTCTGAACAGTGAGGACAGAGGAGTTAATATGCGGATGACATTTAACTAAGATTTTTACAAACTGATCTTGCAGTAATAAATGCACTTAAACTCCAGGACTCTTGGGAAACAGATAATTCAGACTGGGTGGGTCTCTATTCTTAAAGGAAGTCTGTGAACTAAGGTGAAATTATTTGTAATTCAAACTGTGGTAAAAGTCTGAATCCACAATAATCTGCAGTGTGTGTTTGAAAACTACGTAGTAAAACTCAGTGTATATCAAGGAGGTTACTTGGTCTTGGCCAATGACTTAGAAACATGTCCTCCAGACATGTGCGAGTACCCCAGGACAAAGATTCTTTACAAAACCAGTGCTCAGCTTGTGGCCAGTTTCTTTTTCTCTAAGGATAATCACTTAAAATCACTTAAATAGTCTTTGAACTTAAAACCAAATAGTCTTTCCCTTGTGTATCATAGTTTGCAAAAATACATCATGCTTTCCTCATTTGACACTGCTATGAGTTATTTGAGAGAAGAGCTTGGTGAAATATGAAAAGGCAACAGCAAATTCCCATGCTAGGTGTCAGCAGTATAAATTAGATCTATTTGTACTTCCACAACTTAGTTAGTTATGCCAATTTAAATGGTACACTTCTATTCTAAAGTATAAGTAAACACTAATGAAATGCTCCAAGGAATATGGATATTAGAAATCCTCCCTTGGTACAAAAATGTGGCAATGACCAACACTGAACTACAGCCAAATCTTGCACCACCCTAAAGAAAACCCTGTAGGAAAAGCTAAGTTCTTCGGCATAACTCAAATGCTGATATACCTGCAGGTAGGCCACGCTAAAAAACAAATACAATGTGAAAAACCATGGACAGAGACTGCTTTTCCACCTTGCATCTTTTAGACTCTTTAGGTCAAACCCAGAGCCTTACACTGAACCTTGCAGCAGGAGTGTGGCCGAGTGGGTGATGGAACACCATTCTATCAAACCATGTTTAATATGCGATTCAAAGACACCCACACAAAGCATCGCACAAATTCCTGTGAAGACTGTATCTCAATATGACAAAGGAATGAATTAGTGTAACAGGGTCCATATCTGAGAGAGGCAATCGCCATTTTCCAAGAAAGCACACAGGACCAAAAGAAGTCTGTGGAAATCAAATCAGCCTGTTTATTTGACCTGTGGAGGTGTGGGCCTTTTCTACATGATAAAACACACTCTAATTTAGTGGGAAATGTATTTATTTTAATTATGCTATTTGCAAATTTACTGCAGGATATACCATAAAAGTAATGAGGTTTTGTTATTACAACATATCTGTCATAACACTCTGCTATTAAAGCATTTTACTACTTTGTGTAGATTACAAAGCAATGAGTAGTGAAACATAGTTAAAATATTACAGTTCTCTTGTAGATTAAATACTGTACAAAGGGTACAGTAGCCTTTATTCCAGTAGCCTGATTACCCACAAGCATGATGTGCAAAAAATCACCAAGCAGGAGGGATTACTTGGAACAGAATGAACTACTATTTGATCAATCATTTATTTTAAAAACACAGAGTAGTGTATTCGAGACACATTTTATGAATATGTGTGTCAACTAAATTCCTGTTTAAAACATTGTATTTTTCTTTGACCTTAGTATTTGATGAGCACGTACAGTTCAGTTACTTGCAAAAACAAAATACCAGAAAATAATCCAAGAAGAAAATCTCTGTCAAACTCAGATCCATATGATTATTTTATCTTGTACCGATGAATAGTGTCAGTTGACTTATACTTTAACTCATTTTAAAAAAGGATACTAAGAACAAAGACTAAAAGAAAACAAGGATTAAGTTGAAAATCATACATTAACTAGATCCTAACTGTGAAAGACTCTAAGAGTAATAGTGAAAATTAAAAATTTTACTCATGAACCAAATATTTCACGTGTGAGAACAAAAAACAAATGTGGAGGTCATGAACTGGGAGGTTTCTTGCATTGGTTTACAAGCCACAGATTATACATAAAACCTAAGCAGGCATCAGAGGTTTTTAATGCCAACGTTTAATATTGAAAATAATGGCAGCTACTGCTAAGCACAGGTCCTATCAGGACTCTAAAATTAACTTCACAACCAGAAGCTATAGAAGCTTTGTGGTGAAACTGCAAATAACCTATATAACACCATGAGATCTTATAAATTTAGTTGTACTTACACAAATTTTGTATTCATTGTATTTAAACATAAATGACAGTTACATTTGGACAAATTAAAACCACCTATTTAGAACAGATAAAATTCAAAATGCCAAGGTAAGTCAAAACAGAATTAAAAGATCCTTATAAACCCCTATCTATGTGCACATCAGTCGTGACCTCCACTGTGGCTTCAGTACGCTGCCTTTTTAAATCTGCAGAAACGTAGATCTGAATCCTTCATTGGCCTTTCTTCACACCTCCTGCAAGACCTTGCTCCCTGTGTGCTCCCTGCTCTTCTCAGCAGTTGACAAACTCCTTGCTGTGCTCCAAACACTCATCCAGCAAGGCTGTCCTGCTCGTGGCTCTCCCGGGTAAGGGCAGCCGCCCGCCCCACCCAGTTCCTCTGGAGGAAACATGACACAGTAGCATCCACAAGTAAAGCAAATACCATCAGTCATAACGAGCCCGGGGCGGGGGGGGGGGGGAACAAAAAAAAACAACAACAACAATAAAACTCTATTCTTCTGGTAAGTTTCCCAAATGGTAAGAAATACACATTACTTCACTTCCCAAATGGTAAGTAATACATGTTACTTAACTTAGCTCACAGTGTTTCCCCTGAATTCAACATCATCCTTCTGCTTTGCCAAAAATAAAGCTACCCCATCTGAAGCATAGAAAACCTGTTCTCAGCTAAACAAAGCACTTAAGTAGCTGTGATAAATATATACATATATTTCCAAAAAAAGTGTGAGATGCCATGTTTTTTTCTGAAAAGAGGCCCTTCGACTATGTCAGTTGTTAAAGGCATAAACAGCCATGCTTTTCTGCTTCTTAATTTAAAAAAGTATGGTTCCTCTTAATCAGACAGAATAACATCAGACTTTCATGTACAGGTCATTAAAGATGAAATATTAATCTAGAATTTCAGTGCAGTTTTAGAATTTAAAAGAACTATTTTCAAATAAAGTAGATCTTAAAAAAACCTCCTGACTCTGTATCTGTTAGGTCTGTTCAAAATCAGAATCAGTATTAACTTACGCTAAAAGAAATCAAACTGAAATAACTAGAGGTGATGATACCCTAGAATTATTCATTGCATTAAGCATAGGTGTCCTTAAATTTGTATTAAATTCCATTTAAATACTATCAAACCAAGATGAAGAAAGTAGTATACGATTAATATTTTCATTTAAATAGTAAGTTTTATTTTCCTACTGTGAGGTAAGGTGATGTGAACTTTTTTGTATGTTGCACAGAAATATTACATCCTGTGCAATTTTCATGGAAAGGTTTTATGTTACATAGAGTTCACTTTATATTTTCAAAGTTATTAAGGAAATCTCAGAACTTTGTTTGTATATGACTCAAATTCTTTCTCTGCTATTCATACCTTGCTGCTGTACAGCTCAATTGTATCATTATAATTTAGCTTTTTGTTACTTAATACATAGAAAATCCGAAGTCAAACACGAATACTTTGGGGTAATTCATTAGCTCCTTTGTATTTAAAAAAAAAGCTACAGCTGAGACCCCCAGACTCCAAATTATTTATTCAAAAATAATCAAACTCTCAAAATTCACTCAAATCAACCTACCAACATCCCTATGGTTTTCCCAAAATTAAAATCAATGTAGTAGCTGGCCTTATATCTCCATGTCTAGTTTAGAGTTTATGACATTCAGTTTGAGAATATTTTGATATGATTATTAAGTTTTCCACTAACTGAAACAAGAATGCCATCCCTTCAGACATGTATCCTTACAAATATCTCTATAAGCACACACAACAGCTTCCTATCACAATGTAGTAGCCCTCTGTAAAATTAAATGCCTAAAGTTAGGTCCGTAAATCCACACTAAGGAAGCTACTGCTTTCTGGCTATGTCTGCAAATCACACTGCAATCAATGCAATCTCACCTTCTTACTTACAAATTTTTATCTTATCCATGTGCATGTGTATGGACTTAGAACTATTTCTTTAGGAGACATGGTTTGATCACTTTGGATTATTATTTTTGTTTGATCTTTCTTAATCCCAAGAACATGATTTCTACAATATGGAACAGTTTGATCAACATACTTTAAACTTCCTCCCATAGATTCATATTGCAGTTTCAAATCATTTTTCGAGCACTTGAACATCTGCAAGGAATGCTTAAAAATTGTAAGAGAAAATGGAAAATATGTCTTTTGATTTTTTCCTTTCTTCAGTCACAAAAAACAAGACTATTGCAGAATTGAACGATTCTGAAATCAGACGGCTGTAGAAAGCAGTCATCTGCTTCCTCAAAGAAGGTTGTTATATGATGTTGCATGCTACACACTACACTTGCATGCCGTTAGTATCTGTATCTCCTTTGCAAATATTCCACATGGGAAAAAAATCTGATAACATTGTTTCATGTCTTAAATGGCCAAGTTGGCATTTTTTGATGAAAAAAGACAGAGAAGAAATGTCTCTTATTTTTAATTATCATTCTTAATTTGAGGTTTCTTTTCTTCATGTGACTTACAGTACTGAGACTTCTATCAGTGTTTTGTAATCCAAGAACAGGGTTGCTTCAAAAAAGACCCAGGAACTCCTGTTGGGAGATTATAATTACTTATTCCGAACCTTCAGTTAGATTCTTCATAACATGGTGTTATCTTGTCAATCGATTAAAACAAATGAGACCAAGCCAAATGTTTTGTGTTTATTGGTCATTAAGGCACTCTTGAATATTTTGCTGATAAGGCAATGCATGTGAAGAGTTATTACATCAGCTGTTCTTTGACATAGCCATAGTCTGAACTCTGCAGAACTTCAAGCAGTTCTTGAACTGCAGAGCTCTTTTACAAACTTGTGCTAATGGGGAAATAAAACCCCCAAGTTGTAAGCATACAAACCACAATTCATTTCTTCCTCCAGATTTGTTGATCCAATTCTATTAGGTACACAGACGTGAAGTTGAATTAACATGGGGATGAATCCGATGTTCGATTAATAAATACATCATGAAACATTGGCATCAAAGAGATTATAAAAGAGAGGCTTTGCACTGCAGTCTTTGGTGTTAAAGTGAATATATGGAACTGAGATCCTAATTTTAGGAAAAAATTCAGACTCGTATCTGTCACTTATTGCTCCACTGTTATACCAAGACATGATCCCTTTTACAAAAATCTTTTATGCACAGTGCTTAAACATTTCCTTTGGGAGAATATTTCTCAGAGGTTATTACCACTAGTACCTCCAAAACTGAAGTTCCCTTTAATTTCACTTAGATGTGTTTTGAGTGCAGTTTCTTGCTTACACAGTGCTTTGGCTGTTGTGATGTAGTTTCACTCACTCCTTTGTTAAGGTCCATGATGACAGGCTTCTTTCTTTCATTTTTAATCTCAACATCCTCCCCCTTGTGTTTGTTGTCCATTTATACTACCCACATCCACCTCTCTCTGACTTAATTCTCCCCTTCTTTCCTTCCTCTTTCTTCTGCCTTCTATTTAGACTGCATGCTGTTCAGACCCTCCCTGATTGTCTCTTACTTTGTTTTTGTAAATCACTGTTTATGAAATGGAGTGTAATTCTCTGATGTCCTTGACTGAGAAAATGTTATTTTATTCCAAGGTGTTGGATAAAATGAATGCACCCTCAGCGTAAATATCAAGACTCACTATTGAGCTGCAGGAGGACCGCACACCAAGCCTAAGGTTGTCAAGAAGAGTACACAAAAACGCTGGTATGCTCATCATTACACAGCAGTGGCTCATACCAGCCAAGATCTTCAGATCTTCTTAACAGACAAATATGTTACTTCCACAACAAGCAAAAAAACCCCAGACTAATCATAAATTTGAGAAAAACTGAGATGGTGCAGCAATCAACACAGAGAGGAACATGCTGTCCTTTCCACTAAACAGTGAGACTGAGCTGTTTATTGCACGTGAGTTCACTTACATTCAAATTATTTCAAATTACTGTGCCAGTGTTGATGGAGAGGTAATTTCCTGCATTTATAGAATTAGGGGAGTTTTCTGCCAGGTTTACTAAGCAAATATGGAATCAGTGTCAAATCGGACTGCAGGGCAAACTAAAATTGTACAAGGCTGTTGTGCTGAACACACACAAGATTTTGACATAATATAGAAAGAACATTTGCCAGCTGGAGAAGTTCCACCAGAGGCACCTATGTGTCTTGCTCTGAGTCAGATGCTACACTAAGCTGACCAGTGATGAATTCCTGCAGTGTATCCACATGGAAAGCCCAGGTGTAATGGGCTGGACATATGGCTTGGATCAATGATGTACATATGTTCAAGTACCTCCTATGCAGGGAACTGGAGTGTGGAAAGAGGAAGCAATGGTGATCCAAGAAAGCACTTCTAGGACACCCTAAAGGCAGGATTGATTGAGTGCAACCTTCCGGCCAAATCTTTTGAGTTCTTTGCCAGAAAGAGACAGCAATGGAGCATCAAGGTGAGCGAAGACATGGGCTTCTTTGAACAAAACCAGATGCTGTTGGGCAGGAAAAGCATGTGGGGAAAAAAAAAAAAAAAAGATCGTGTCAGCAACAGCAGCAGCAATAGATCATTCCATGCAGATAGTGAGTGGCATGGTGACAAGTGTGGTAAAAAGTAGTTATCCTGCACAGGCCTCTGCAAGATTTCTTTGCACCCACTGAGTTTGACTCACCGATCAGCTGAACAGGAACCACCTTCCTTCACTTGGAGGGACAAAATATGAGTGATTCAACAGTTCTGCACGTATAAAAAATATCTGTGGTGGGATGTTTGGGGGATTTTTTTGCTTTCACTTTGTTACTGAAGCCAAATTCAAAGGAATATTAAAACTAAGTCAACTCAGAAAAGCGAAACTTTCTTTATTCTACTAAATTAATCATGAAAATGCAAGCATTTTAGCTTAATAATTTCTAGCTTTTTTCCTTCATTTTGGTAATATTGTCAAGAACTCTGATCTCTTTCTGTTATTCTGGTAGCCTTCTCATCATAAAATCTGTCATCTGCCAGCTTTTAAGCAGCCTGGGTATACCAACTAGTTGCTTATTTTAATGACGTCCATATCTTCTACCTTTGTTCCAGGTGGGAGTCTTATCAGAAGTTATGAGGAGAAAGAGAAGAAAAGCTGACCTACCTCAGAGATGCCTGCAGTTTAGGACAGAATTATTCTGAAGAGGATTACATAGCTTTGTCTGTGCTTGCAACTTCTGCACGGCTCTATAAAACAATGTATGTGACTTAAGTGCTTCTTCATGCATCTAGGTAACTGCATACACTTAAGTCTTCAGGTCTTTAGCTAAGACTCTAGGGACCCAGTTTGTCCCATTACTGACTGTAAAAGAAGCTCTGGTTGATTATCTCAGACTTCCATGTCTGCCAGTAAGATATCAAATGTAGGACAAAAAAATCTGTGGAGATCTGAACTTTTTTAAAGGGGAGCTTCCTAGACTTTCACAGTCCCGCTGTGTATACCAAAAGCTGTCTCCTCCTTGACAGGACTCAGTGCTTAGTCAGAGGTCATAAATTTAGCAAAGAGTTACTGGAAGTTGCGCAGGTACTGTTTTCCTTCTCAGTCAGCATTTTAAAAAATAAGGAGTGGCATCTCTCTTCATCTGTTTTTGGAAAGAAGGACTTGGTTGATAATGTCAACCTGTGCTCTGCATTGCAAATCCTCATTTGTTGTTGATCATTACAGGCCTGACACAGCACTCAGCAGAGCACTTACCTGCACAAGTTGAAAGACTCTTTCTCTCTTATGTGCTCCAGGTCAGTTTTTGGATCCGCGTACTGACTGCGGTGAGGACCAATCTGAGGTGTCTAACCACCCCCCCACACTGTACAGAAAAATTCAACACCTGACTGAAGGCTGTTAAACTTCCTTCAATCCCTTCAGGGATCTAGCAGCAAAACTAGTTTTTTTCATAATCATTAACCATCCATGTCAGATGAGAAGTTCCCTTCAGAGAAGCTGAAAGATCCCAAAAGGAAAGACATACCCCAAACTTCTGCATTTTTATCTTTCCTGTTGGGAAAGTAGGGCAGTGTTCAGTTGTGAGAATAGCTAGTCTTTAGCAAACTGCAGGTGACAGTTTTGCAGTTTTTCTGGCTCATGTATACAGTCAGAAAGTCTCCTACACCATCTGATTCTTGTAAACCCATATATCTCTTCAGGGCATGAAAGCCCATTGAGATTAAGTTACTGATTAAATGAACAGCAGCAATAGGAAAAACTACAGCATTACAATGAGATTTGAAGGAGCAAAGAAACATTGAGCAAATACTACTTCACTTCCCTGTGATGCTCATCGTTACTTCAAACAGGTAAGCTCAGTAACCATGATAGAGAAACAAATGACTATGCAGTAGTGTCAAACTACCACCTACCTACTTTTCCTCTCTTTGTTATTCTTACTTACAAATTTCCATGAAAACATTGTGCTACAATTGCTGTCTCCACCATATAACAGAGAAAAACAAACAGAATTTGAATATTATTTGAATAATAGAAAACCTTTCTCAAAAACTCTATAGTCAAAAACAAAGCAACCCCAAGTATTATATACAGAATTATGTCCTGGTTTAGCCAGGATAGGGTTAAGTTTCCCCAGCAGTGGGGGGAAGCTCTAGCCGGGTTATTCAATACCATGCTGACGTCACGTCCGGGTGCCCAAGTGCAGGACCACGGGAGAGTCGGTGAACACGTGTGGTGTGCGATCTCTCTGCTCTCACTGCTGTATCGGCACATATCTTGCTCTGTTCATTGTTATTACTGTTATTCTTGTTGTTGTTGTTTGTTGTGTTGCTGTTGCACTGTTGTATTAAACCTCTCCTTATCTCAGCCCCGGGGCTTTGTATTTCACTCCCTTTGTGGGGGAGGGGCAGCGGCCGCGTGGTCTCGGACCCCGGCAGGGACTAAACCACCACATAATACAAAACCTTTCTCAAAAACTGTATAGTCAAAAGCAAAGCAACCCCAAGTATTATATACAGAAAACTAAAGAGCAGGTGAGACCACATAGTTTACAAAGTGCATCAGGAGGATATCAGTACATTACTTTCCAAGATCCTTATTTAGAGCTGTAACTGGTCAAACTTACCAAACTGAGTAAAGCATCATTGTTTAAAGACAACATCTAAGCTTTATGCCTGACTTATAAGCACATGTTAAAGACCTCTTGAGGGCAAGTGTTTAGAGGAGCAAACCAATCAGAAACACAGCACCTGAAGTGAAGTTTAGGCCAATTTTGAGTCCAAAAACTTTTCCTTGGCTACTGCCTCGCCCTGAAGACAATGTGAACCTTATAGAGCTCAGATTTGCTCTAGTTTGAGCTGGGATGAGGAGCTGGGCACCTTGTTTACCAGCCTGCTGGGAATCCCAAACTAGGTCTGACTCCCTTGAGAGTCTCTGTCTAATAAGTGCTTGGTATTTCTTACCCCTTGAATGAGTCCCTACTGGCTGAGCTGCCTGACTCAGGTCACAACCTGCAGACTATGCCCAAGAAGCACTAATAAAATCAAGCTGCCAACAGCATCATGAGAAGCTGTGCCTTGATTTTAAAACCCCAGGGCAAGGGAAAATGAATGCACTTTATCCCATTAATTAACCTATGTAGTGGGAATAGGGTATACAGGTCCGTACACCCCACTCCCTTGGCTCAAGGGTTTAAAACACTGAACTGGGACAGGAACTACACAGAGGACTGAACAAAATTTGCAAAAATTTCGCTGGCTCCACAGCTGTTAGGCTCTTGGGCAGGTGATTCCCTTTATTGAAAAGACTCTGTCCTGTTCATTCTTCCAAAGAAAAGCAGCAGCAGCTTTATAGTAGAGAGAGGATATAAACCTGTGGTGCACAAGTGGGTGCAGATGCCTGGGCTGGGCTGTTTGCACCCCAGGGAGGGACAGGATTTCACACAGCCCTGCTCAGCATTTCCTGGGCTGGTGGACAGGGTTTCATCCCATCCTGACATACCTAATCTTCCCCATGGGCTGTACAGAACACAAAATTCTGTTTCCAGGGTCAAGTACATCTTTCTCAAAGAGTTCTCCTTAATTATGACCAAATTGGATAACTTTGCCATTTTTGCAGCACCCAATAGCCAGACCCAGCTGTATAAATAAGCACAGCTTAGTTGAAGTCCATATAACTTCACTGATTTATGTCTGCTTGGATTCTGGCCTTGGAATATTGATGTATGATTTGGTATCTTAGCACTTACTTTCACTGCTTGCCAGTTCATACAATCAAATAGATATCTTTTAAAGTCATTCTTCAGTTGTAATCGGCATTTCTTTTTATCTTCAGTGCATAAATATTACTACCAGCTTTAAAAACACCATACTGTGGTTACCTTGATCTTTGACAAAGAGTTCTTAATTTTCCAGAATTTTGTATTTGAACCAGAACAGGAAACAGTTTTCCAGGAACAGAGCAAGTAACCAATCCGTCATTTGTATATACAACTAGTATGTTAATTATACCTTCCTCTTCAATCCATTTGACTAATGTAATTTAAAATGCTTTAAATTAAAAAAAAAAAAAAAAAAGAAAGAAAGGAAGAGAAAGCACAGTTGACAAAACAAAGAATTAGTCTGAGAAGATTACTAAAATCTCGGGAAATTTTCATGTGTAAAGCATGAATTTAAACATGTCGGTATTTAAGCCCATAAGTCACAGAACCCACCTTGGATTCAGATTCTAGTTTAGGAATAAAATGATGAGAGTATAATTATGTGGCAGAATTACGTTGAACACAACTGAGAGTTACCAAGGATTGAATTGCTTGTCTTTCTCCACCTTGTCCTCAGCCAAGTGGCAGGAAACAGCTGGCCAGAATTTTTGAGTGCCTTTAATGAAGTGAATACTTAGTTGTTAGGATTTGGTGATTAAATGAAATAAGACTAATATTCCTGTGTGGATTTGCTGAAAGATGATTGTCCTGAAAGGAAGGCAACTCTCTAAGTGAGATTTAGCTAGGGAGTAAACTTATTCAATTTACAGAGAGAACTCTTAGGGCGTTCTATTTTTTATTATTATTATTATTACAACACTTCTTAAAGACACTAAATCAAGGCATGAATTAACTGATTTATTTTTGATGTCTCACCTCAATCAAATACATACAAATGGCTAAGCTAAAAAAATAAGCTAAGTCAGAACCTTCTTAATGTTCCACTCTAATGAATATAAATCTCAAAGGGTTATTCCGGAGTGGTTGTAGGTTAAATAAAGTTCTTCAAAACAAAATCTTGAAGCTCCACAATGTAGAATTCTCAGTATAAAGGAAACTCATTCTGATGTTGGAAGTTTAGATATAACACCAGGCATCAAAAATATGATGATGGATATTTTGCATCTGTTTATGTTTTACTAGAGGAGACTTAAGAAATTCCAGATTCACTTTCATCATGTTTAGTACTTGCAGTTGATCTATATTCCAGATTTGCTTAACAAGAGATATTAACTTTCTGGAAATTCACCCTCCCTCTTTAGCTACAGGTATAATCAATCCATAATGTAATCCATGAAGTAAATATTTTTTGCCAAATGATCAAACTAGGCTTGTCATTATTTTGTAGGGAAAAAAAAAAAGAGAGAGGGGAGGCAACAACCAAACAAACAACTGAGAAACAACATAAAAACCTCAGGGTAAATGAATTCAACTAAAACACGAAAAGCACTGTCAAGTCACTTTGATGTTCAGTCACATAGTTCTGACAGGAATTTAATTCTGTCAAACAATATACTGAATAATCACATTTGTGTTCAGTATATTGTTTAAAGACACTCATAAAACTATTTAACAAGCAATTTAAAAAAATGATAGCATGCATAAATATCTTTACCTATCATTGACAAGTTAAACAGATTAATTTGATTGAGTATATTGTCCATCCTGAATAGTTGAAATGATCAAGGCATTAACCACTTCACCTTCTAGAGCCAAATAAAAGTCACAGCATAAATTCTTCTTATCAAACATTTTTAAACATGAAAAAATGCCTCCACTTACAACTTCATCCACATCTCAATTAATTAAAAGGGAGATTTTCTGACAATTTCAGTGAACTTTTGGTAAGGTCTGCAAACTGGCACAACTCACTTGACTTTAATCAATTGACAGAAGTCTAAAGAAGTGTCACATTTAGCTACTGCACATTATGCCCTGGGGTTTGGAAGGGGTTTATTGTTTAACCTGAAATAATGAACTCAGTTCTATCAGTAACAATGCAGACTGTAAAAAAATAACTCAGGAATATTAGTGTCAACAAATTACAGCAGGAAAGCACAAAATACTGTACCTAATTGATTCTATTTTTTTCCTTTTGTATTTCTCAAGGTTTCCAGGATTTTGGTGATATTTAAGACACTTTCTAACAGTATTATGTTTGGGGTTTTTTACGCGTTGCTCAGCTCCTGTTAATTTTCATTTTTGTCTATAAGAGGATATCATAACAATATAACCTAAATGTCCACAATACTCATTCTGACCCTTGAAAATCTGTTGTGTAAAACACTATTAATGTCTGTAAAGAGGACCCTCTAAAAATCTAAAGATATTTAAGCAAAATATTATAGTGGAAGATTTTGAGACATTCTCTATCATTTTAATAATTTTCCTCTTTTTTTTTTCAGGCTGGCTTATAGACAAAAGCAAAATAAACAGCTGCCTGGGGCAGGGGATTGCTAGAGGAATGCACTCGGGAGGGCGAAAGTGAAACTGAGCACAACACTACTGTAAACAGATGATGCAGCCACAACCATCCCATCCCTCTGGATGGAGCAGGATCCAGACGCCTGGCTCCCCAGAGCTGGCCCCCACTTCCTCACATCAGGCACAGACTCTTTAGTCTTGGGAAGACAAAACTGAATACCCCCTGGACTTCCATCAGCCCAAATGGATGTCCTCAGGCATCCTGAAGAAATCCTCTGAATTTCTAGTGTGAAGTCATACGCAGTTTGGCTCTCTGTGCCCTTTTTCATTTGTTTTTAATGCTACCAAAAAAAATACTGCCTGCTTAGGGCCAAACCTGAGCACAAGTCTTTCATGGGCTTGAAAGATTTTCTCAGCCTAAGACTGCTCTTTCCCTGCGACTTCCATGGAACGAAAGACATCCCCGGGGAAGCAGTAGCCAGTTCTACCCTCGGATGTTACATCCCCTGATGTAACATAGTGACAAACAGCAGGGCGCACCAGAACAGAGCTCCTTCAGCATACTGCAGTGCTTTGGTCCCTGTCTGAGACAAAGTCACAGAGGGCATAAGCAGTTGAGGTCACCATCCTGTGCAGCACATTGAGTCAGTCTGTAGGGCAGAGGAACTATCCCTACATTCGTCTTGCTTATTTTCTCAATCCTTCCCATATCTAGACAACATTTTGTCATTTTTAAAAACATATGAAAACTTATACAGTGTCAAAGAAGCACAACACATGGCTACTGGCAAGACAGGAGCACATTAAAGTGAGAAATTTTTAATAGTAAAGCCACAGAATGTACCAGGCTCAGGCCTATCCAAGCAAGTTTGAATTGCCTTCATGAAAATGGCATTATTTTAAGGTAATGATGCTCTCCTAATCTGATACCTAAATTATCCTAGATTGACAGGTTTTATATGGCATAATACACTTTTTTTAGCACTATTGATTGACCACTGCAAAAATGTTTTGAAATAATTTTTCTGATATCATAAATACTAATCAAAGATTACCAAATGTTCTGAAATAAAGCATCTGAGGTCAAACTTTCCTGCAGATGTGCATAAGTAACAATATCCATTATACAAGACAGAAGTGTAAAACATGTAAAATGCCAGGAGAAACGGGGGTAAATGTGTGCCTACATGGCAACCAGAGATCTGAATTCTTGCTGGTGCAATTATTAATCTGCATAACTGGGAACTGAGAGATCCTTAAAATTTTCCTTCATATGGTTTCTCATTGTTTTATTTTGTTACTTCTTGGGTGGCACTAAGGGTTAGATGTTTGTTACTTTATATGTGTTATATAATGTCTTATTGCTCTGAGGTAGCTGAAAGAAAGCAAGAGAAAAGTGTATTCTTGTCTCTTATGTACCCTTTCTGCTGCTAAATCCTTAGGTTTGTTTTTCTTTCCAGGAGTAATTTTTGAGGGGAGAATCACTGACTGACTGACCAACTGGCTCAAGGAAAGCATTAGATACACTGCAAATGCTTTGGCGGGACTAACACATCTGGCAGTTTAGCCCTGGCTTGTCCATATCCCTTTCCCATTTAAGAAGACAACAAAATAACCAGCCTCAAATACTGCAAATGTTAATGTAAACCAGTAACTTTAAACTTACAAATGGCTCGGTGCCTGCATTGACACTAGCTATCTGCATACATTTTTGGACAGATATGGGAGCTCTGTGTATATAAATTTAGCATGGAGCCTTGCTGCAATCAGTTAGTTACAGCATATTGCAGCACTAACACTGTTGGAAGAAACAGAAAGTCTCTAAATAACTACAGCCAATAGTTGCAATCCTAGAAACTCTCACATCTGAATAACATCAATGTCACAAATTCTCATGCTGAATTTGGCAGTCCTCACTCAAATAAGGTAAATTACTTCGCCAGAGTAACTGCTTATAGGATTATGTAACTGCCTGCTACTCTTTATTCCATCTTCAGCTCACAAAAAAACCATATGAAAAGAAAGAACACATAACAAGATATATTCATATATATAAAGCATTTATACGTGTACATTCACACACACACACACATATCTATATATATAAACAGTCATAGTATGGATGATGAGTGACAAGAAGCCCAGTTGTGTCATTTTCTTCTATCACTTGCTGCATTGAAGAGTCAAGTTTAAACAAAGCATTGGGGCTACAAGGCCAAACATTGAAAAGTTAGAAAATCCACAAGTAGAGGCTAGTTTTTGAAACAGTGCCTCATTCTCAGAGATCTGTCTATCCAGCAGACAATCAAATGGGATGATGCAGGGCCTAGGAAATAAAAAAGATAATCACTTCTTTGTTTCTCAGTCTGACAAAAATGTTAATCATATGAAATCTTTCCAATTCTTACATTGTGGACAACGGTGCTGGAATCTGAATTCCAGCAGAAGTTTATCACCTGAAACAAGGGAATAATCAACAGTGATTGCAGACCCACTGCTGTGAGGAATAAGAGATTTACACTGTCAGTGACATCGCAGTTATTTAATAAGTAGCAGAGGAACGTTGGAAAACAGAAATCCCAGGTCCTACCCCAGGTTCTGGAAGATATTTTAGTGGCTATAGACATTTTACAGTCTTTTATAACCTATCATATTCCGCCCTTATCTTTTACTCTGCACAAGCTGTTTTCACATCTCTTCCTATTTTCTTTTGTTTCTGTCACCTGACCTTGTCCATGACCTCTTCTAGAGCCTCTTGCCACCTCCTTCAGATCCTAAATTCTGCAGATACCTGCTCCCATCCCAGCTCTGCTCCCCACTTAGACCTTTATTCAAGGCTGATTAATCTGTCCTTCTTCAGGCTGCCCTGAAGTGATGTGGATGGCAATGAAGGAGGAATGAGAGCAGAAAAAATAGTCTTCTTACCCTCGCTTCTAGAGTTACTGAGGTACATAAGAGGAACAGTTATAGGGAATGACATGCTTAGCTCTGCTCTGAGATTGCCAGCCTTGAACATACACACTACAGATGAAATCTACAAAGAATTAAACGATAAGCTATTATATCAAGAATACCTAATGATAACTCTGCCAAATGGGTGTGTATTTTTATAGGAAAAGCAAAAAAATATACCTCTTTCTGGCTTCAAGATACCCTCCTTTTTAAATATACATCATTTACTGTAAAGCAGTTTATTCAGTAAGGTCACACAGATTTTTAACATTAGCAGACCAAATAATTTCTCCCTATCATTCCTGGAAACAGTTAAACTGTTGCTGAAGCTTTCTTTTTATGTAAAAGCAAGACACACAGTGTGAGGCAGACATCAGTCATAAAAATTCTTGTCTGAACGATTACATCTAACAATGAGAAACACACCAGAATCTTACATAAGAAAATGATATCTATCTTTAAATAGAGATCTCATTTCCAGCTCCATCTGTAGCATATATATACATATAAGTGTTCATTTTTTAGTGTTACCTACTTTTAACCATCTGCTAGCACTGTCATTTCTCATGCATTTCAAAGTTTTTCTGTTTACCTGCATTTGTATGTAAGCACATCAAACACATGATCTGTTTCTCATGTTAAATTCCCATTAAACTCACTGGGCCAAATTCCTCTTAGTAAATTCAACATCCTTTTTTGAGCAACATCAGTGACTATTTTCACCCAAGATATGCTTAAATTCATGTAAAATGTAAATGCGCTTAGAGTTCTGAGATGAAAACGCCTTGAGCACCTTACAGTGCTCCAGGTTCTTCTTCAAGGTCATCTCTTGAATGCACTTGCTAAAATCCCGCTGCACATAGTTGTTTACCACTGCTTCTTTCCCACATGATTTATTGACAATTTAGGCAAAAAAAACCCCAGCTCACTTAGAAGAACTTTTTTTCTCAAATTACTGTGAAGTCTATCCCATTCTCTTTATATATGGCAAAAAAAAAATCTGAATAGTTGAATAGGAATATCTTCATTGTTTCATTTTAAGATTCTGGTTTCTTTTCAAGGGATTCATGTAGGATAATCTCACAGAGTATAACAGCAGTTGCATACATAAATCTTAAATGAATTAACAGAAAGTCTAACCTCATCATGGTTTATCTATTAGATCTCTAAATGTGTTTACATTTTTAGATAAAGGCAACTGTATTCCCTTAAAGTCAACTCATAGATCCTTATGTATTGATCCATGGATTATTAGCATATTTGAAGAGATTAATATGTTTAACATGTAATTCTGTAGAGCTACAGTAATGTGATGTCACACTTTCAAGGTAAAATATATTTTACAAATATATAGTTTTCCTTTAGCCTGGGCGTTGCCAACTTTGTATTACAAATTGATAGCTGTGTCTCAGGATGTAGGCAAATCCTTGGCTGAACATTACGAAGCTCTGATTTTGGTAGAAATGTGGTTTCTTCCTTCTCTCTCTGGTGTATAAACACACCACATTTCTCTTGAGACTATTTACTTTCCCAGCTTCAGTCTAGTTCACAAGAGTTGCCCTTCTTTACTCCCTACACCAGCTAATTGCTGTGACGGCTAAGTCTGTCTGACAAGAAATGAGAAGTCTTTCTTGACCATCAATAGATGCTGTTCCAGAAATATCTGATGGTTTCAGCAACTGAGGTGAAAATGTGGTTAGACTAGGCTCCCAGAGGCCAGCACAGGCGCAGCTCCTCCACCTCACCCTACCTAATACATTGGTTGTTCAGTTCAGTTGTTGAGGTGTGTACAAAAAATGCTAGATCCTTACTGCTGATGATAGATGGTAACAGGTAGTTACAGCACAACTTATTTTTATTTTCTTTAAAAATGTGGAAATAACATACATAAGGAAATATCAGATCTCACACATTTTGTACCATTTTATTCCCAAAACATCTTCCTTTTACTGTGTTTGTGCCTCGCACATTTGCAAGGCAGTGTTATTTTCTCTCTCTCCCCCCCACCTCCTTCTCTCTTACATATGGGTCTTACAAATGACCCCCACACATCAAATGCAATTGCCTGACCTGATCTGTGATCCACTAACCAGCTGCATCTGGAATTACAGACTGGGAGAGAAGCTATGGCACAGAGCTGGAGATGGAGGAGTGCCTCGCAGCAGATTTCTGCAAGGAAATTCCCGAACCACCCCAGCTCCAGCTCAGGACAATAGCCTTTCTTGTCATATTCCCAGTGTGCTTTGGAAGAATGATCATCACAGTCTTCAGCTCCAGAGGCACCTGGAGTTTGGTCCTCCACTACATGAGTCAATTCAGGAAATCCTATGTATTACAGTATAAAAAAATACAGTTAAAAAAAAAAAAAAGAAAAAAAGCGGTTTACTTATTTAGCCTTTAAATTCAAACAGTTGAAGGTATGGATATCACATAAATAATGGCTGTGGGATCTTAATTTTGTCCTCTTATGTATATGTTTTACAATAAAGTAATTATTTATATGACCATACAGTTTTTTTCCACTGGACTTCTCTTCATTCTGTACAAAGGTAGATATCCATGGTAGCAATTTTCCACTAAAGATGACATTTCCCAAATAACAAGTCTTCTGTTTAATTAAATAGGCTTTCATTCAACCTGTGCATTTTAGATTTTGGATTTTAGAACCAGCATACTCTTTTATTCTCTTTAAATGCAAAAATAGCTAATTCACAATAGGAAAATGTTAGAAACTGTTTTCCCAGTTTTGCTGAATGATTTGACATATTTTAAAAGAGGCTGTTTCTCACAACTGTTTTTTTTTTTGCTGTATATTCATTATATATATTTTACCTTATAATATTCTAATGACTGTGTGATAATGGAAGCAAATGGAAGAAGATGACTGAAGCCATATTTCCCACTGACTCACACAGGCACCTAATGCATTCATGTTTAATATTCTCAGGCATTATAGAAGGGATTAGAATAAAATAAAAGGAAAAAAATACAGAGACAAAATGTACAGATTTATCTGCTGTCCAACCCTTTCATTAGCTTGGAAACAAGTTTACTATGGATTTACACTGTGACTTATTATCTTCAGAATCACAAATCTACTCCATTAATAAAAATAAGCTTATACACACACTACATTAAAATAACTTAAGGATGAATAATTCCACTTTACCACTTTTTTTAGGACTGGATTCAATAACAGAAATTGGACTCAGCTGTATGGATTTTTCAAGGATATTATGGACCATATTTCCACAGACATTTTTATTGTTTCTAGTCCTCTAAAACGTCCAAAAAGTTGTGCTTTTAACTGAGTAGTTTCTGCTGTTTATTAGTTTGTATAAATATTTTTTCCTCTTATGTCAATTGCAGGACTATAATTTCATTCTTGCTATGATAGATAAAAAAAAAGTTCATTTCAATGCTACTTCTTGAGTATTTAACTCTCACTGAAGTCAACTGAAGTAGAACTATGTGTGTTTGTAATTCAGAAGGGGCTTGCACAAAGGCGGTTTGGAGGATTCCACTATATAGTTTTTTGTAACTGTTGTAAAAAGATATAAACAATTTATTTGTAATAGCCAACTTTCCAAATTCAGCATAAGAAAGCTACATGATGTGTTCTTACATGTTCACCAATAATATTCTGCAATTCAAATGATTTACTATGAAAAAATCCAAAGGAGGTAGATTTTTATTCCTCCATAACCACATTTTGCAGCTCTAACAAGAATTTGAAAAAATGTATGTGGACCAATGAAGTAAGAAGATCTAGCTTACAGACATTAACTCTGACTAAACATGGAGAAATAGAAATGTAATTATGCAGTCACTTTGCTGACAATAATAATACTTTAAAGTCAAGTGAGATTTCAGTGGTTTACAGGAAATCTCATACTTGTTTGGTTGGGGTTTTTTTTACTTCAAAGCCCCAGATCCTGGAACTGAATAATGAGGTATTTCATATTTCATTATTTTACAAATTAATCCCTCTCTCCGAGACTTACAGTGTAAAATTTAGTGCGAAAGAAGTTCAAATATCGGAAGACAAATGAAAACCCACAAAAAAAAAAAAAAAAGAAAATCTCATGATTTGTAGAAACAGATAGAGCTGAGCACAACACTGCAAGGTTTGCATTTGTTTCTTTTTTTACCAGAAGAAACATGTGCTGAGAATAAGATTCTTCCCACGCAGCAGAAGAGCAAGCAGGGAGAGAGGAATTAAACCCTGTAGCTTCCCCCTCATACTCCCTCTCAATGCCCCGTGACTGAGCCTCACCTGCATTTTGGCAGCTTCCCTCCAGCTCCCTGCCAGCAGGGGACTGCGTCCGAAGCAACCCTCTTCCTGGGCACGAAGTCACCTCACCTGTGTGCAGCTATTCAATAGGAAATACAAAAAGTGGCAAAATGTGGCTTAAATCTGCTCCCCCCACAGGCGCACACGACTCAAGGCTCAGGGAAGATAATGTCTATATGCTGGAGCCCGCCTCTACGGAAAAGGCTCTGTGTCCCCTCTCTCACAGAGAGATGAAGGGGGAAGGGTTGGGGGGATCTCCCTCCCCTGATGGGACTGTGCAGAAAAAGGAGGAGAGGGACATGGCACCAGAGAGTGAGAAGCAGCACAGGGATGTGCCTGCATTGCCTAAAGGTTAAGTCACTCAGCAGGGAATAGGTTTCTGTCCATGCTCCAAAGGTTTCATGTTGGGTTTGTACTGTGCTGTCACCAGCAGGAACAACTCCATCTGAGGTGCATTGGAGAAGGCAAGGATGACCACCTCCTGCGAGCGGCTGGGGTTTTAGGCCTACCTGAGAAAGGTGTACCAGCCTGAGTCCTTCAAGGATGTGGGGTGGGGGCATGCTGAGGTCAGCATCCCAAGCATGGTTGAGCATAATCTCCTAGCCTCTGGGAAGACTGAAGCCTTTCTAAACATAAGGAAAGACAGCGTGTGATTTCTTGGGTGAGTTTAAGGTCAAAAGGAGCATGATTCTGAAGCTGAGAAATTTCAAAGATACGAGACTTAATAAGACTTTTCTATTCCATTTATATCTTGTCCCCTTCTTGTCCTGATGCCTGGGGACCTGTACTTTCTGAAGACTTTTTTTTTCCCAAAGAGCAACATAAAAACAAGGTACCACACTGACGCCCAGATGGTTTACAAGGTGAATCAGGAACATATGGAAAGCCCACCACTCAGGGACCAGGTCCTGAAGTTCATCCGGACCTGTGGTAAACACCCACAATCCAGAGGCACGATAACAGCTTTGAGTATCTCTTGGTACCCATTTTAAAGCTTCTCTCTCTTTAAGCCACACTGTTTTAACTACCAGGTACATCCCTATAGGGAAGGGGAAAACTCATAGCAGAAATAGGAAATATGCCCACCTTAAAGGGTAGGAGAATCCCTTCCAGTTCCTCTAAAATGTGTGAGAGAAAGAAATGCTGCAAGATATTGTTCCCCCTTCTCTTGTGAAACCAGACCTGACCAATTTCTGCCAGAACGGCAACGGCGCAACACCATGCCATTGAGATGGGTGCAGCGCTCCTCACCAAAATCAATGGGGAGCTCTGCATCAGATCAATGCCACAATGCGGCTGACCACCGGCAGGAATCCATTTCCATGGGAGTCACCTACAAGACTGCAGGTGCTGGAGGCCTATGGAAAGTTGAATCCTAGCCACTAACAGCTAATGTAATCATGTTGCTTGCTCAGATCTCCTGCTGATAAACGCACCCAGTTACTCCTAACTGTCTCCCTTACAAAATAACACCTCCCAGGACACCTACCTCTTCAATAGTTTTTAACCACGCTGCAGCTGCACAAGAAAATCCATTCATCAATTATAAATCAATTGAGGAAGAGAAATCTGCAGCTCGCTTGATTGCCCTTGTTGTCCCTGCGACTCACTGATCTGTCTACAGAAACTTTGCAGCCTGCCAGGTCTGTTTATTTATTTATTTATCATATTATTATTATTTTTATTATCAATTATTCAGAGCCTGAATGGATCATTCCTTCCTTCGTAGAAAATAACTCTGCAGCAGTAATCCATTGGCAGAGCGATCTTCCCTCTGGTGGGAGAGGGGGAAGAGAGAAAGAGAGAAAGGGATAAAGAGAGAGAGGGAAAAAGATTGTTTGTATTCCACAAAAGGCGATGCAAGTATGGTGGGCCAGATGCAACCGCAATCTCTAGCTACAGCCCTCCTGCTCTGATTGCAGGGGACTTCTTTAAATAGGTAGCTATTCCCCGAAAAAGAGCTCTGCTCCTCCTCTCCTGTTTACGCTGTCAATTCCCAGCCCTCTCCTTCCGAGCAAAGATTTGCATTATGCGAGGCTGCTTTTAACAAGTAAAGCGTTTGCAAAAGTTTACTTCAGAGAGAAGGATTAGGCGGGCTTGTCGCTCGACGGTGAAAAAATGCAACTGCCTGGCTAAGGAAGAGTGAAGGCAGGCTGGAAATGTTAGAAGGACTGGAAAGGACATCGGGAAATTTTATCCACTCTCTGGGAAACATAGCTGCATTTACGATCATTTGGAACGGGGGGGGGGGGGGGGTGGGATTACTGTATCAAAGGAAGAATAATAATAAATAATAATAATTATTAATAATAATAATAATAATAATAATAATAATCTCCGTGGGGGAAGGGGATTTTTTTTACCCTCCCCTGCTGAATCAGTCTTGCAGAAACTTTTCTCCTTTATTAAACTAATCACTGTAAATATCACAGCATGCTAGTATTTCTGGAGCTAAACGAGTAGCAGGACAACTGGATATTTTACTCTTTTTTTGGTGTTGAGTGTTCCGAGGTGACTAAATTTGCCTTGTTGAGCCTTGTAAAATCCTGACTTAATCATGTAAACTTCTGTGTAAGCAAAATAGACGAAACTTCAAAGGGTCAAAAACCCTTTAGGGATTTGCGAGGAGACGCCAGCAATAGATCCTAATCTGCCTCCAGAATCCTGGCTGTATTTGTCCAAGGAACTGGTACCAGCAAACTCTCGAAGGTAGAGATAGTGGGTTGATTCAGCCTTTATCCCCTTAGAGAGTATTGGCTTTGTGAGGCTCTAGGCAGCGCTTCAACGCCAGGGGATCTTGCCCAAACCCTCTAAAAATGAAGTACAGGAGTAATTTGAGATAATGACTTTGTAACAGGCTTGGGCAGACCTTGGACAGAAGAAGTGAGAGATGTTATCACTCCAGCATTCCTCTTAAAATGCAGTTTTTCCCCCTGCTTATTCCCAGTTAGTCAAAGCTACATTAACATTCCATCCAGGGCTGCTAAACAGAATCTTAATTAGTCCTGATACTCTTGTGCAAGGGGTTTATTCATTGCACTCTTAACTAATGGTTGCTGTCAGAGTATTTTTTTTCTTCTTCGGGTTCTTTGGGGATATCGTGTTCTGCTGCAAAGCATGACAGAAATGTAATGTGCATGCAAAAAAAAAAAAAAAAAAAAAAAAAGAAAGAAAAGCTTGCAGATCTGAAATCTTGAGACTGAGGCTGACTCCAGCCTTGTCTAATGGTGAGACATTGTTAGGACTAATGAGAATAACTTCACCAACAGAAATATCCCTGCATCTTGTTTATCTTAAATTTTAATGGTACACTCTCTCTCGATCTTTTCTTCCCCTCCGTGACAGAAAACATTACAAACTTGTTAGCGTTTTGAAGCAGTTCGCCGAACTCCCACTAAATTTGCAGCCCTCTATTTTGCATTAACCACCCGTGGCTCAGTATTTATTGAGAGAGTCTGTAGGTGAAGAATTAGCGAGTTACTAAACGGCCGGTTGCTCCGGCAGGACCTTTCTCTGTGCATTATACCGTATTATAACCCCGCTTTGCGGTCATTCCCCCCTCTGCCCCTCGCTCTGACACCCCCACACACACCCGTGTCTGATTTACACGCACCCACGGGTCTCTCTCCGCAAGTCGCCGATCCGGACCGGCTCCGGTGTGAGCACAGGGAAGGAAACTCAGGCGCCCGTGAAGTTGGTGTGCACACATGTCATTTGATGGGAGCATCCCTCAAGGTTAGTTGTGGCTCGGGGCTGAATCGTGACAATGAACAGCCACGACACACACCACTAAAAGAAAGAAAAAAAAAAAAAAAAAAAAAAGCGTAGCAGGGGAGCCTCGCCATCCGCGCTGAACTGAGGCGGCTGTTTCGTTTGTCAAGCCGCGGCAGAAGTCGTTATTTGCCTGTAAATCTGCGTTGTTCAGCTACACCGATCTCGGAAACAGATTTATAAGACTATAAATTACCGTTTCTTTCTTTCGGGTTGGGGAAAGGAAATGAAGAGGAGAGAAAAAAGGGGAAAAAATAAAAGGGAAAGGTGTTTTTTGGAAATAGGAGGTGCGTGTTACTTAGCTGCTGCTCACCCCTATTAAAGACTCCTTCCCATAAGCTTGCGTAACATTGATTACTCACAAAGAGTTCACAATAACTATCATGTAGCTAAACTAATTGAGACAATCATGCTAAGTTATAGTCAGTCTAAAAGGTACCATTGATGTGGTAATGCCTATAGAAAGTCAGACATGCGACTCACTACCATTTAATTGCTCCTTTAAACCTGTTATTACAATGTTAACTGGCTTAAGTATATATTGCTGCCTTTTATTGCCTTGATGTGACAAATTAAAACATACACTCTGGAAGCGGCATTCATTTGCGGACGGAGTTGCAGGAAAAAGAGAGCCGGGCGATGTCAAACCTGTCAGGATTAATTAATTTTAAAACTTGCATTTTGCACAGCAATTCCCACTGCAGTTTTGTTGCACGGGGGAAACATTTTATATATAAAACATATGACTATTATATATAATAGCACACGTATTCCACCTCACGCAGATCTGCCGTAAAACGAGCCCCATCACGCTAAAACGAAAAGTCCTTTTGGCTCTGAGACCTCGTCGGACGCTAAATTAAGTGGAGGTCTCGAGAAAAGAGGGGAGAGGGGCAACGATGGAGTTTCTACCTCGGCTCAGCGCCACACGCCCGTGGGGGAAGGTGGGGGGGGCCTTTTCAGTGGTTACCTTGCCTTCGGCTGCCAAGTCCCAGGCCCGGAGAGGAGGAGGTACCCCCGCCCCGAGACCCGGGAGCAAGGCGGCAGCCGCAGTCCCTGCGGGCTGCCCCCTTGCTGCTTCTCTTCATGATGAGGCTCTACTGAGCTCACGCAAGGAAGGGAAAAAAAAGAAAGTAATAATAATTTCTTGCTTCCCCATTCCCAGGGCTGAGCCGAGTTCGGGATCGTTTAAACGCGCAAGACTGCGCCTCTTCCGCGCCGAGGAGCGGAGCCCAGCCCCGCCACCCCCGCGCATCCTACGCGGGCAATAAAGGGGGGGGGGGGGGGGGGGCGCTTCGCAGGCTGCAGGTAAAGCACAAAGCACACACTCCCCTCCCCTGGGCGATCGTGAAGGCATTGAGGACTCCCGCAAACAAGAAATACTCTGCTCCCTCCTTCCCTCTTTTTTTTTTTTTCTTCCCTCCCGCCTCCACTCGCGAAAAGATGTCGGGGGTTAAAATGTCCTGCTCGCCCTCTCCCTTGATCTCGGGGAGAGAGGTAAGAGTTGCTGGCACCTTTATGGGACTCAGACCTGCTGCGGCTGCGGGAAGCGTCGGCCCCCGCTAACTTTGATCGGCCTTATTCATCCCAGCTGCGCTCTATTTGTTTGTCATTTCGCCCTTTTCCTCCCAGAATCGTTATTTATGGCCTGAAAAGTGAAACGCGCCGCGATTTGCCTTTACATGGACTCTTCTGCAAACGGGGGGAGACACCTCCCTCCCCCACCCCCCCGCGAGGGGGGCTGCCAAAAGAGACGGAAAAAAACCTGTCTCAATCATTATCAAATCAGCTTTGAATTCATTACTCCAGAGCATTAACTAATTACCAGATCAGAGAGAAGAAAAAATAAATATTCCTTTAAATAACTGAAGGTAATTATAACCCTGTTGTTGACACTAACGATTAATAATTGATCAGAAGTTATACACAATAAATTGTCAATTTATCTCCCTATAAAAATGCACATACTTATTATTTTTTTTTTCCTCGGCGTTTTTTAAGAGCTCGAGCAGCGACAGTATCCACACAGCCGCTGTACGAGGAGCAGTAAGACTATGATTTTTTTTTTTTTTTTCCGTCTCAGATATTCGGGAGTACTTTGAAATCCCCCGTCACGGATGACACAAGCCCGGGTGAAGCAGAAGTGACTTTCGCTGCCAGCCTGCGCTCCGAGGAGGGCTGGGCCGAGATGACCGCACCCCCCCCTTCCCTATCCTTTCAGTCCCCACATCCCTAAGGGAGCAAAGTTAACAGTGGCCGCCCCCGAGGCAGAGCGGCCGCGTCCCTCCGTCCCTTACTTTTGCTGAGGGAAAATGCAGCCGGCTCGGCCCGGATTGGATGTGAAATGGTGACATTCCCCCGTGAGTCACGGCTGGGGGAGGGGGGGGGTGGAACGGGGACGGGTCCAGATTGCGGGAGCCCGGCTGTCACCTCGGCCAAGGCGCTTACAGGTAAAAGGCTCCCCCAGAGCCTGCCTGCCTGCCTGCCTGCTGCCTCCAAATCGCTGCCTGCAGCTCCGAGCTGCCGATCCGCCAGCGTGTGCCCCGCCGATCGCGCTTTCCCTCTGTAGTTTTAATAAAGACTCTGCTTCAGAGCCGCCGAGTAATAATCAGGGATTAGATGCATGGGTGCTTTGAATATTCACCGTGGATCCCTTTGTTTCTTAACTTTTTTTTTTTTCCTCGCTTTTATTTCTTCGGAAGCCGGAAGCATACCTAAGTTATTAGTTACTGGATTAAAAACAAAGGGGTGAACATTATATTACTTAATGTGCAGTATTACTGCTAATAACAATATCTTTTACCATCATTATTCAGTTCCTACAATGGAAAGCCTCTTTTCGACCAATTGGATCGTGAGAAGCTTGCCCAAGCACCCGAGAAATGTCTCAATGCAGAAGGCAACGAATCGACCTATATGTAAATTCTGCCTCTCTCTCTTTTTTTTTTTTTTTTTCCAAAACCTAATAAGCAATAAAATCCTCTCGGTATTGATTACATCCCTGCCACGGTTCCTCAGCGGCGCGGTGAGTCTGAACCGCCTTTAAGTGAGATGTAACATGTGACGGAGGCAGAAACTTCCAGTGGTGAGAGGGTTTGGTTTGGGGTTGGGTTTTTTTGTGTTGGGTTGTTCTGTTGGTGGTTTTTTTTTTTTTTTTTTTTTTCTTTTTCCCTTGAGGTTGGGCACGGAGCGAGCCCGGCCGGGCTGGGCTGGGCTGGGCTGCTCCGCTCCGCTCCGGGCTGCCCGGCCCCGGGCCGCTCCCGCTCCCGGCATGGGGCTGCCGGCCCCCCCTTGTCGGGAGCTAACTGTTGGCCTGTTAGGGAGGTGGGTGCCTCCAGGTGAGACTAAATCAGACGGTGCACCTTGCAATTTGTTTCTTCACCTGAAAATGACCCTTCACCGCCAAAACTTGGACACTTCCTCCGCGTGTGGACGTTTGGGAACGCAGTCCTCTTTTTTGTAACTTTTTTTTTTTTTTTTTTCCCCGTGCAGTCTCCCTCTCTCTAAACACGTCTGTGGCTAAAATGCAGCTAAAATGCAACTGGAGCAGACGCCCATTGCGCTTTATATTAACTTTCCCCTTAGCCGGGCCGGTTCCCCTCCAGCCGCGAGCTGGTGTGCAGCAGCAATTCCCACGTCTGTCTGTCTGTCCGCTGCTGGCCTGGGCTGCGTGTTACCTCCGTCCCCATCCCTTCCCCCAGTCTCCAGCCAAACAAAGGTGGGCGACGCTTTTTTCCACTCTCAAAGGCAGTTGGTGAGCAGCTTTCCTGAAACAGTAACTCTCTTATTGAGAACAAATGTTGACATTTGCAGGGAGCGAGGAAAAAAGCAGCCCAGGAAGTGCAAAGTGGAAAGCGACCCTCTTCCTATTTGACGACAGCGCCAATTCCTCCGGGATCCCACCTGAGATTAAAGCCTGAATTTCAATAAATCAGCTCTAATGAAACCTCTGGCCCCGAAGAGGGGAGAGTTTGTCTTTCCCGCTCCGAAACGAGCAGAGAAACGAGGGGAGGGGGTGGGGGGGAGAGGGAGTAAATATAGAAAGGGGTGTGAGATTTGAATCCCAGCGGGCTGATTAGCATCGTTATGAAATAAACCGTACACAAAGTGATGTATTTTATCGTTCATTCCTCTGTCTTTCTATACTGAAATAATCGCATTGTTTGTGCCAACAATCTAGCAAGGCTACACTTTCCTCCTGCTTTCAATTTTGATTATTAAATCTCAAATGACGTTGAATATGCAGTTCTTGCCCATTAATCTCTGGTTTAAAAAATAAGTTTATCTGCCAAATCATTTGGGTGTCGCCCATCTGCATCCATGAACCATTCGTGAATTTCTCAGAGGATGAGAGAAGTCCATTGGGTTTTACATACATAGTGAATACTTAAAAGCGAGTTTTCCAAGTCTTTCTACTTTTCTTTCCAGAAAGAAATCCAGGTCTAAATACTAGCAAGGGTGGGTAAATTATGGAAATCTTTTATAAGTCTTTGGGCGTATAAACATCAAAGGAATGTCGTTAGCCTTTTTTAATCTCTGCCACAGCTTTTGGTTTTTACCAATTGAAATGTACACGTTGTGTCCAACGGAGACCTGGAACATAAAACGTGGGTGGTGGGGGTGGATAGAGTAGGAGCAAGAATGGGGAAAAGAAAGTTCAGGCGTCTTCCCCTGACATAAAAAGTCCCTCCGTAAAACCTTCCTTAAGTGCACGGTAAAGACGGTCGAGGATGATTATAGTAAATATTTGCATCTACATCATATGCTAAATTGGAGGGAAAAAACTGAATTACTTCTTAGCTGTTTGTCTAATTGTACTACACATGCACGCAGATGCAATTGCATTTTACCTCAATGAAAAACAGGATGTTACAAAGCAAAGAAGCATCATTCTACAAACAACATAAGATGAGTAGGCCTCCAGCTGCAAAGATCTTCAGTGTTTTATATTTAGCTAGATGGATCCCAGAGTTTTCCAGAATTACAATATTAATTTCTGCCCTATCAGCTGAGAAACACATGCATTTTCTCAATCAGTTAGGGGTAAAATATGAAGGGCGGGGGTGCAGGGGAAGATGGATCATGGGAATTGTGTATATGCATTTAAGAAAAACAGCTTCCTTTCCCCCTGTTTAATATAATCACAACATATTTCCTGACTGCAGACTAGCACGGCTCTTTATCCAGTTAACATTCCCAAGGCTGATGCCTGAAGTATCTAAGATCACTTTCAAATGCCCTTTCTAACAAGACCTGAGCAAGAGGCCACTAATTTTCACTGAACAAAAAGCCACTGGAGAGAGATCCGTTTGTCAATATCAACTGGTCCAGCAATTTCCCATCTTCAGACACATCGGCCTATCTGAGCTGGCAGATGTTTAGACAAGATTTTATAAATTGTTCAATATCAGACCATAATGAACCCCAACTGACCATTCCAAAGCAGCTAAAAGCATTCAGGATCTCCCCTGCTGGGATCTAATAATGCTCTCACGCTGGAACATTATTAATCATGGAATAAAATAGATGAGCCTCTTGAAAAATAAGTGTATGATTGATTAAAGGGCAATCTAAGAAGCTATTATTCTTGTTTTATAACCGTAAGTTATATTCACTCAATTTATCTTTTGGGGAAAATAAATGGTTGTCCGTTTCTTTTCTGAAATCATATTATATGAGGATTCCCATTATTTTACTAAAAATTAAAATTATTATTCAGCTGATTTTATGAGCCCAATCAAAGTGGATTTCCAATGTGACTGTACAGATATGGTTTACTGATATAAAGAAAAAGGGGGAATATCATAAAAACAGGGAATTGGACTTTTTATCTTTTTTTTTTTTTTTTTAATGCCTTTGCATAGTTTAGCCAGAAGAAGAAACAAAGAAATTAGAAATAAGCCGTAGCTGATTATATTTCTTTTTTTTTTTTTTCCTAGAAATGGTCGATTTGAAGAATAACGATCTACTCAAATAAAGATCTACTTCACACCCAATATAAATAGTTTATAAGAAACATGCATGTATTCATACCACTTTACGCATATGCATGTATATATACAAATATGTATTTGCACACATGTGTGTATTTAAAGCTTAAGTATAACGGAACAACCCAGAAGGAATTAATTTATGCAAAGCATATCTTTGCAACATATTTAAATGGCTTACTTATTTTATGGTCTAAGCTCTACTAGTGAAATTACAACTTTCGTCATTTTCTAAAGAATAGATTATTATTTGGGGGGAAATGAACGAAAAACACCATATTGTTGCAGACTAGTCTGTTTTTATTTACAATTAGAGATATAAATTAGTAAAGAATTCTCGTTAAACAACCAAAGATTGTATAACCATCAACGTTTCAAATAAAAACCAGGCAAAATTTATTTACAAAAAGTTCAGATTCCATTGCAATACAACTTGCATAAATTACTAGAAGCTTTATATCGTTACAAAAATAAATATCAAATTTGTTTCCACTTTGTAAGGACTCAAGTTCTCCAATCACGTCTTTATTATCTCTACTGTATACATCTTTTACAAATAAATTTTACAATAAATCCTATCACACCTATCGAATATATACCGTGGCAATGAAGTGATCAATTCAAGATATCCTGAGAAAAACAGATCTGTTTTCAAAAGTCACACATACATTGGGGAAACTATACTATACCAGCAAACTCACATATGTCCAACAAAATTCTGGTTTAATAATTAGAGTCTGAAGATTTAATAGTGCTCTGTGGTCTTCTTTTATACAGTGGCACAAGATGTGATCCGGATTTAGAGATTTGTTATATATATTAGCTCGGGGAGAGATGATGGCTTGCTGACTTTTTTCAAAGCAATTGTGACACCTACCTGTGGACCAAGGAAAAAACCAGATCATCCAAAAATCCTTCAATTACACTCTAACACCCTCTAAACGGGGGGGTGGGGGGGTGGGGGTGGGGGATATAAAATAAATAAATAAGGAAGTAAGGCAAAATTCTTACTCGTCTAATTTCTTCTCGCAAAAAAATTAGTTGAAAAAATATCGACAAGGCGATTTTTTTTTTTTTTTGGTTGTTTATTTAGCCCTAAATAGCGGAGGTATTAAGACTGCAATTGCTAGCTAGGCAAGAGGCAGTTCACAGATAACATACCCTGCTCAAGATGCATGTCGGTCTCTCTAGTAATTGTCTCCTTTTGTTTTAAATACACGGTCACTACTTGAAGCCTCACTCAGAATGTACGATTTTAGCACTGCCACGTGAGCACAAGCACTTTGTTTTTAAACAACAATACCTTCAAAGGTTTGGGTTTTTTTTTTTTTCCCCTAAAGCTTCCTTTCCGTAATATTTAAATAGTCCTTACGGCTTTGCCTTACACAAGCGAAGAGTATGCAAGGTGAGGGAACTGTCTAACCTGACTTTGAAATTAAGAGAAACCCGAGAAAGAAAAGTCGTAACGAGAGTTCTAAAAAACCAGCAGAAAACAGTGTCTTACTTCGTAATCAGACTCTTAAGTAATGAAGCACGAAATTAACGTTAAGCAAGTCTAGAACTGTGCAGCGTGTCTTAGACCTGATGCCAAATGATCAGTGTAATAGAAAATGTTCTCACTTACTTGCATTGCTGTGTGATTGCACTTCTATAGGTATGGTTGTACTCCTACTGTGCAGACTTCAGTGGGATCTGTCAAAATATAACCGTCAGTTAGTCACAGGACACAGCCAGATAACTAGATTATACAGTGTGTGTAGGTCCCAACCCTCACTCGCTCAGAATTCGTAGCCAGGGCGTTTAAAAGGCTGGCCAATATTTTATAATTGCCCGTAACTCGAGTATTTTGTTAGAATAAGCTGACAATCATATTAGTGCAAAACTTTTTCGGGGGGGGGGGGGGGGGGAACCGAGGGTTAAAAATGTCACGTTCCACGTAATTTCACGTCCAAAGTCAACAATTATCTGAACCCAAAGCTGCAAAAACCCGTGAGAATACTGAAAACAAAGAGAGCGAAACAATTTGTCGGGAAAAAAAATAAAATTACAGGCAATGACACCAGAGCGCTCTGGATATCTTCGTGTGTAGTTTTTCTTTTGAAAATCACTTTTAGAAGCTGTGTCTGCAGCCTGTGAGACTGCTCTAAAAGTCGTCTTTCACATTTCCCCTCTCGGTGCTTAGAGGCAGGTATCGATGGGACGGTGACATGCCCATTTTAATCCCCGGATTATACCATTGCCCATCCTCGCTCGGCGGTGGTACTGGTGGCAGAGCGCTCTCCCTGTTTTCTCCAGAGAAGGATTCGGCATTTACAGTGTATAAAGGACTCGTATGGGTCGGGGAAGGAGGGCGAGGGAGAAGAGGGAAGAAAGCGGCAAAAACGAGTCACCTACCTTTCTTAGAGTCATAACTAGAGGGCCTGTAATGTTGTTCTAGCTGGTTAGTGATCGTTTTCAAAGAGTCACTGCTCTGCTTGTGGACAGAGCTGGCATTTAGGACAGTCTGACTTAGTCCCTCGTTTGAAGCCACTGCTGCGGAGTTGTATCTCAGGATTCCCTGGCTCTGGAGAGCGTTAAAGTTCCCATAGTTTGTATAATTGCTATAAAAAGGTGAGGTGTAATAAATATGCCTCCCCAGGAGGGTGGAGGGCGAGTAGGCAGCGCTGTGCGGGGCGGAGGCGGGGGTGGCGGAGGAGAGCGGCGCAGGCGGGCAGCCTTGGCCCAGGGTCTGGCTCTTGAGGTCCGAGGTGGCGATTTCGGCCAGCGACCAGAGTTTGGGCTTGCTGGCCGGCGTCGGGGGCCCGGGGGAGGCGCGGCCGCCCAGCGCCGCCTTGCTGGCGCTGCGGGCGGCGTCGGCGTGCGGGTGGCCGAGGAGCGGGGCCTCCACGGCCGCCAGCGGCGAGGAGGTGGCGGGCTTGGCCGGCGGGTCGCGCTCCCCGCCGCCGCCGCCGTCGTCCTCCTCGATGTCCTCCTCCTCCTCCTCCTCCTCCTCGTCCTCCTCCTCCTCCTCGATGTCCTCGTACTTGTCCTTGCACTCCGAGCCCGACTCGCAGAGGGGGTCGCCCGCTCGGCAGGGCAGCTTCTCGCCGTCCGACTCGGCGGAGCAGGAGTGGTCCGTCAGCGAGTCGACCTGCAGGCTGATCCCTGCAAGGGTCCGCCGGGCACAGAAAGGCAGAGTCAGCGCGGGGGGGCCGCCGAAAGCGGGCGGCCGGGAAGCGAGCACGGCCACCGCCACCGCCGCCGCGGCGGGCAGGGAGACGCTGGCCGTCCTGGCCTTTTCCCCGCAATCCCGCTTCGAGGAGCATCCATCCCACGGGCCAGCTCCGCCGCGGCGCCCCGCACCGCCCCCCGCCTGCCGCCGCCCGCCGCGGCACCTTCGCCCGCCGGCCTCCGCCCGCCCCGGCCACCGGCACTGCGCGGCGACAAGCGCCCCGAGCAGCCGGAGGCGACAGGACGGGACACGTTTTGGGTCGCTTTTGTGAAATGCCGCCGCTGCCCCCCCCCCCCCCCCCCACCCCCCCCCCCCCCGTTCTGCCCCGCTCCCGGGGGACGCGACGGGGCGGGATGTGGGACCACCCCACCGCGGCCGCGGTCACCGCGCGCCCACCTTCGTCCTCCGCGGAGGTTTCGTTGCTCTCGGGCATCTTCTCGGGACTCTCCTCTTTAGTCCTCGCACCGTCGCCCTCGTCGTCGTCTCGTCCTCGCTCTTGTTCCGCGGGCCCAGGTCATCTTGTTCTCCTTCTTGAGCCGCCGGCGGGCATTGGCGAACCAGGTGGAGACCTGGGTGAGGGTCATCTTGGTGATGATGGCCAGCATGATCTTCTCGCCCTTGGTGGGGTAGGGTTCTTGCGGTGCTCCTGCAGCCAGGCCTTCAGCGTGGCCGTGGCGTCGCGGGTGGCGTTTTTCCTGTACGCGGGGTCGTTGAGCTGGTAGGGGTAGGCAGGGCTGCCGTACGGGTGGTAGCTGATGGCTCCGGTCATCCCCGTCGTATGGGCGTCGTAAGGGGAGCCCTGGACAGAACAAAACGGTGGGGTTGGCAATTTGTTATTGCCGATAGCCATTAGTAAGTTGTCAAGGCGAGATCGGCGGTTATATTTGTATTTCCCCGGATGGTGTCTTGTATCCATATTCTATGAGGGGGAGAAACGGCACCCAAAGGCCATTAAGTTGCGATTCCCCCCCCCCCCCTTCCTCCGCCCAGCACACAGACACAGGCACACGCGCTTAAAATCGGCGATGTTTTAATCTTTCTGACTAATTTCAGCTCCTTGTAATTGAATATTTCCCAATAATTTTTATAATATTTTTTTTGAAACCGCGTAGACATTTTAAAGGCCCTACAGGTAGCGTCTTGATATCTACATTTCTCTCAAAGGTTCAAAAGATGTTTCCTTTTTTGCTATAGAAAATACAACAAAGCGCCACTTAGCAATTCACTGCACTAATGCATTGCAAATCCAATTTGCAAATCAGAAGATATGCACCGTTTCGAATTGTTCAATATGCGATGTAATTAGCATTTTAATTCGCCCTTTAACGTTTAAATTGCGCTTATTTAAGTCTGCATAATGCAAGAAAAGTTAAAGATATCGCTAAGGAACTCGCTAACTTTCAGCACGTCTCTGAATCCCACAGATCGGCGAGTCGCAGGAGCAACATCACCCAATATCCCGCACAGTTCACAACCTCGCTGCAACTTCCAGCCACTCGCCTACTGCTTCTCAACAGGAAAAACAAGCAAGCGAGATCCTCAAATCTTTTACACCACCCCGAATAAAGACTGCACGACAATTTATGCACCTTATTTTACAGACAGAAAGCAACTAGTTTCCCTGTCACTTTGCAGGGAGAGCGAACTACCCCGCTGCCATTCCTCCTAGGATCTCGACAGCGGCTCCAGCTCAAATTCCGGGCACAGGTCTTTGTGTGTACGGACTAGATACGTGTCTGACTCTGTGTGTGTGTGTGTTTATAAAACTATATAACCATCTAGACGTGCAGTTTATTTACATAGTTTATGGTTTTATTTATATAGTTTACGCACAGAATACACACACACGCAATTGCAAATGCTCCTTTTAACTAATAAGAAGAAAGTGAAATCCGAAACTGCGGCCACCATAACCATCTTGGGCTTAAGCGGAGCTCACAGATCTCGCAAACAGATGCTCCTTTTCATTCCTAAAATCCAGTTAAACCATTAGCACAAAACACTCTGAAAGTAAATAAAACCACACGGGGATAAAGCCCGCAGCGCCTCTAAACACCGACTTAAAAAGAGAGGGGGGAAAAAGAGAAAAGAAGAGGGGGTGGGAAAAAAAAATAATAAAGAAACCCTCCTCTATCCTACCACAGAGAAAGAAAAAAAGAAAAAAAAGAGGAAAGCGGGGGGGGGGGGGGGGGGGGGGGGGGTGAGAATGAAAGCATCCAAGCCAACTGACTGAGACGATCCGTATTTCTTTAACCGGGGCGCCCGCACGGCTCCGCGAACCGAGCCCGGGTCCCAGCCCGCCGGCACCGCGCTCGGCTGGGGTGCGGAGCGGGCTGAGCCCCGGCCCCGGCCCCGGCCCGCCGCTCCGCTCCGCTCGCTCCGCGCGTCTCCGCCGGCCCCGGCCGGGCTGCCGGCGGCGCGCAGTGCGGTGCGCGGCTGGCGGTGCGGGGCGCCCGGCTGCGCGGCGTGGTGTCGGGGGCTGATGGTCAGTGTGTGAGGAGAGAGGCTGAAGATGATGAGGATGAGAATGCGGATGCTAATGAAGAAGGAGAGGGTTTCTCTTCGGTAGTTACCATGTAGGAGGGGAATCCCGTGGCGGGGTCTGTGGAGTACTGGAGCGGGCTGGTGAAGCCTGTGGCCGCCGCCTGGGCGGTGAAAGCTGCCGATCCCGGGTAAGGGCTGAACGCCGATCCCGACGAAGACCTGGCCAGCTCCTCGCTCCTGGGGGCCGCCAGCGCCGACGCCCCATACGCCGGGCAGGAGTACAGAGCCAGCGAGCCGGGGGCTGGTAGAGGTAACCCTGAGGATAGGACATGGCTTGCACTGGCGTGCACAGGAACAGGGAGGGGGCGAGGGTGACCGGCCCTGCTGCTGCCGCTGATCCTGGCGCTGCTTTCGTGCTCTCCCTCTCTCTCTCTCCCGCCCCGCCCTCTCTCTCTCTCTCTCTCTCTCTCTCACTCTCTCTCCCCCTCTCTCGCTCTTTCTCCCCCCCGGTTGGCTCTGTGCAGTTATGTAGAGAATCAGAATTGTTATATGCTCCCCCCCATGCGCTCCCGGTCAGAATAAAAACAAACAGGAGGTGAAAAAAAAAAAAAAAAGAACACCCCCCCCCCACAAAAAAAAAAAAAAAAAGGGAAATAAATCGCGCGGTTCAGAATCTAACCGGGGAGGGGAAGGGCATCTGGGAGAAACGGAAGAGGAGAGGGTTAATAAAAAGAGAAGGAGAGAGAGAAAGGGAGAGAAACAGAAAGGGAGAGGGGGAGAGAGAGGGGGAGAGAGAGAAGCGAGCCCCCGAAATCAGAAAAGTGGCTGCTGCATATTGGAGTTCTCCCAGCCAGCCAGCTCCCCCAGCGCCTGCGAGCCTGTATTTTGGGGGAAGTATAGAGTCTGAAGTGAAGAGTTGAGGGAAGGAGCACTCGAGTTTCTGAGGGACATTGGAAAACAGAGCTGTCCGTCACCGCCGCTCATCTGCATAGCGCGGCGGGCCCGCCCCCTCCCGCTCCGGCCCCGTCTCCTCCCGCGGCCGGCAGGCAGGCAGGCAGCGAAGGCAGGCAGCGAAGGCAGGCAGGCTTTGTAATGCAAGCCAGCCTCTCGACTGCGAGCACACTGCTGAAGCCAAACGATGATACTGCTCATCAGCTCCTCTCCGGACTCGCGGAGCCATAAATACTCTTTCGCACACTCTCCATTACACCCCCCTCTCTCCCTCTTTCTGTATCCACGCGGGGAATGGAAAAGCATATGTATTATAAATATATGCATCCCTTCACACACGCACTTGCCGAAGCGCTGTAGGTACGCGCACGTATCTTACATATGTGCATTTACACGCGTGTGGGTACGCAGGGCCAGGCTGGAGGGAGCTGGGCAGGGTGGAAGGGAAGAGCACTCCGTAAAGTACTGCCCTATATGGTAGGAACGACGAGCAGCGGCTCAAATCAGCGCATCCAGGATCGTGCTGTTCCTGGCAACGAGAGCTTTATAGTTTTCTAAGTTGCCACAAACAGTCAAGATCTAGTCATGGAGCGCGTTTGCACATGAAGGGGAAAGAAAAAAAAAAAAATCCCCTCATCTTTCTTTCATTTCTATGCTTCCTGGTCTGGTGTGTGGAGAAGAGGCCTGGGTGACTCCTTCCGGGGGGCTAGCTGCCTTCCCCACGCCTTTCCTCCTTTTGCAGTTCAGATAAATCTTCTGGAACACGATCACGATGTAATTAATTTCCCAAATAACGTAATCCCTTCCTCTGCCCCCTCCCTTCGGCCCTGGCCACCATCAGCTTCTAGCCGTCGCCAGCTCTGCTCCGGGCCGGATATGGGAGGACGAGACGAAGGCACCACTCTTTTCCTCTCAGTGCAAACATAAGTAAATGCATATACGTACGCGTGATTTTTTTTTTTTTTTTTTTAAAATGATTGGTCTAGAGGGATCCTTCAGAAACCGGCGCTGAGCTGCCCGCACCCGAGCTCTGGCCTTCGCCTCCCGGGACCAGGCGCGGTGCCTGCGCGCCGTCCTGCAGCCGCCGTCCGTCCCCTGGGTGTCCGTCCGTGACCTCCCCCCCGCGCCTCCCCAGCCCCGGGGCATGGCGTTGGGCCCTGCCCGCCCCGCCGAGGCGCGCTAGGCCGCTCCGCGCCTCCCGGCCCGCACCTGCGGCCCGCAACGCCGCCGCCGCCGCCCGGGCGGGGCAGGGTCAGGCCGGCAGGTAGGGCCGGGGCCGCCGGGGCGGGAGCCACCGCGCTCCCCCCGAACCCTTCACCCGCAACCTGCGCCGGTTTACCAGCCCGGGACGAGCTGGGGAAAAAAAAAAAAATCCAACTGTCTAGGCGCTCACAAAAAAAAAAAAAAAGGGAAAAAAAATGTCCATCAGCCCGCGTGTTTTATTTTTCGAACAACTGTGAACGAGCACTTATCCCGTGTTTAACCAAATGAAGTCACTCGACGTTAACGGCCGACTTCTTCACGGCATCCCTCAGGTAATTTCAGTTAGGTAGGATGGAGATGAGGAATGCTGGGGAATCGGCTCGCCAGCGACAGGAGGGGAGATGGCAATAGCTGAAGAATTGCGGGTTAGCAGGGCAGTCTATTGTTAATCAATTAAACATGCAGCTAATAAAAAAAATACACTTCGAGAAGCCGTTTCAATAGCCTCGCGGACACAGCGGGGAAAATGCCGTGTTGCAACTGCGGTCAAGTATCGGGATGCGTATACTGTCTGAAGCAATCCGAGCTTTCCATTTTCTGTTTCTAGCCTTTTTTTTTTTTTTTTTTATTTCTTTCCCTTCCTCTCCTGTGAAACCCACATACCAGTTTACCCCTGCCCCTGCACGCAGCAGTAGAGATCTGGCCACCAGACATACCGGATTAATTCCTACCCAGATCTATCAGCTGGCCTGTAGAAGAGGCAATCCTTAAAAAAAGCAGGTGAGGGGGAGGAGGTTAACACCAACAGGTATTTCTTGTCATTAACTCCCGACTTCCTGATAAGAGAGTGATAAACAACTGGTAAACTCAGTGCAACAGATTACAGAAAAGACATTTGCTTCCCTGCTTGGTGATTAATGCGCATATATTAAATAAAAATAGAAACTCTAAAAACAAGAGCTTTATATAAAACACATTCATATTTCAGTAGTTCTATGGAATAATCGATATCATGCGATTACATCTGAATAGTCAATTCTTGTGTTCCGCAGACCGATTCCTAAGTATATGTGCTCTGCTTCTGAACGGAGCAGCAGCTGGAGAGCTGAGAATGCAAAATTAATTATAACATTATAAAGTCATACATGAATCTCTCTAAGTCAACCTGCATGCCTTGCAAAATGTGCTATACTCCCTGCATTTTTATTTGGGAAGCCAAGTCTGTTCTTTTCCAGCAGGAGTGGTGTAAGTAAGTGTTTATCTACGCGAATTGATTGCTTTTAGTTCCTCCTCTTTAATAATTAGTGGAACAATACAGATTGGGAATACAATGGCCGTTGTGTTTACATTATAACAAGGGATTAATGCTATTAAGTGAGTGTTACAGTTATGACCTGGGAAGAGTACTTAAATAAATACCGTGATCCCAGGAGAATTGATATAATTCAGTTCAGAGTGTGTGTAGATACGCACAGGCACACAGGCACACACGAGAGATACAAATCTCCATACATCCCTACACACAATATACATGTGTTATACACGCTAGGTATACGTGCCCGTCCGTGTAAGATGTAGGTGCTGGTTTTGCCTCCATCTGCATGTCTTTCCTCTATGAAAATACATTTTTGTGATTTCGGTTGGAGGAATGTTTAAATCAGGAACATTACTCCCCTTCCCCCAAACACAAAGAGCAACAGATTATATTTCTGATGTTTCAATTTGTGCAGTCCAAAAATATTGTTTTATATACAGAAACGGCGTTAATTTCGCAATCAGAGATTAATGGAGTAAAATATTATCATTTCAAAAGACAAGTTCTTGCGTTGATATGATTTGCATAATTTTTGTATGGCTTCAGAAAGGAATGGATTTACCAACTGCAAGGAGACGGTATGCATTTTATTACAACAAGTACACCACTAATTTGACTCTGCACAATGTGGAGAACGAATAGCTAGTGGGGTCATTTAAATATAGGTGGCGAAGTCTTTGCGATAAACAAACCAGAAAACCGTGTCAATAACGTTTTTAAATATCGGCCAGTGTGCGTGGCTGTGTTTAACTTCTTCTCGGAGTTACCTCTGTTTGATCTGAATGCCTTTCGCAGGGAAGAGGTTTTTCGTCTGTCCGGCTCCACCGCCGAAATCTAATTTTCCCATAGTACTACCCGTTACTAATAAAAAGCCGTCTAACTTGCGCTGTTAAACAGTAGAATAGTATTACATGCACTTTTTATTGGTAATAACTGTGGCAAATTAACATGCCTACACAGAGACATTAAGACTTTACACACTGCGTATTTATTTGAATAATCTATTCATTAGTACAACGTTTACCTTCCCAGATTTTAAGCGGTGCTCTCGCCTTGTCTTCTTTAATTCAGTTTGCTCCAGCACAGTCGAGAAGGTAGTCGAGGACCACCACCACCACCCCCCCCTCCCCCGCCACCCCCCCCTTGCCCCTTTTCAGCTATCGCTCATGGCCGTCCTGGGAGACAGGTTTTGCGGTTTGTCATTTATTAGCTACATGTCCTTGCACTAGTGACAGAGGCTGAAGTTTTCGGGCGGGTGAAGTTGAAAGCCCCGTCTACGGGGATGGGCGCTCCTGCTGCCCCCGCCACGGGAGCGCCGGCGGCGAACCGCGGCCGCCTGCCTGCCCCCGGCCCGGCACCCACTCGGGGCGGCTGCTCCGTGGCTACCCACACAGGACCCCGCTCCCTTCAGTTTTACTCAGGTAAAAGGAAAAAGGAAAAAAAAAAAAAAAGAAAAAAGAAAAGGAAAGAAAAGAAATAAACCCTTCGTTGGCGTGAAGGAGAGATTTCCCCGCCTCGGGAGGGCTCCCTGCGGCCCGGAGAGGCGCACACGCCTATTACCCGGACAATGCCAGTTGCCCAATTGTCATGACACCGGTCACAGCAACTTTTTAGGCAGAGCGAAGTGGAACTTGGTGGGGTTTGGAGATGTAGCACAATGCGCAGCCCAAACGGCTTCCTGTGACATAACCACACAATGGTCTGGGAATGCTTTCTCCTTTCTTTCATGAAATGGGGGACCGCCACCATCTCCCGGAGACAACGACGTGAAATAATAGACTATTGTACTTAAAAATAACAAATGACACACGCATACTGTGCAAGCGGAGTTGTCCAGTTTTCTAGTAAAAGGCGCCCAGTTTCCGAGGCTCTTTCGGAGCGAGGTGCTTTGCAGGAGCGACCTGTGCGAGGGAGGGGAGCCGGGGCGAGCTGGGCGAGCCGTTGTGCCGCAGGTCTGCTCGCAGGGTTAAAGCAAGGAGTGGGGGAAACAGCGAGGGAGAAAGGAAAAGGAAGAACTTTTCTTTCCCCATCTTCAGGATAAAATCGTTAGTTCAAGCCGTGTGTGGGAGGGGGCGCTGTGGCAATGAATTCTCCAGTGCTCCCGAGCGCTGGCAGCGTAACTGTTTATGTAAGCGCCTTCCCTGAGGTTTCTTTTCATATTTCAGGCATTACTTTTATTAACAATCCTATCTAACTGTCACCCGGTGATACCTGCGCTAAAAGGTGGACTCTTCGCATGAGTTACGGTCACTTCTTTTCCCCTCATCCCATTTTTCCCCCCCGCCTTTTCAGTTCAGTAAGAGCGGAATAGTGTATTTCATTTTCAAAATACACCGCAAGAAGGGTCTGCCCAGGGGAGCGCTGAAGAATTTAGACGACTGTCTATAACACGCAAACGCGCACAACTAGATACATATGAAACGTACCCCTTGTTTGCAGCTTCCCCCCCCCCCCCCCGGACGTCTGCGGCTTCGACGGGCCATGTCTTTACGAGGATTTAGCTCCCCCCTTTTGGGACTTTACTGGGGGGAATGTTTTGGTTTTGTTTTTTTTTTTTTTTTTTTTTTTTTAATAGAAAAGAAAACTAAAGCGCAACTCTGAAAAGTAGGCTTAGAAAAGTTGCTTCCCGTGTGTCACACTTATTAAGAGTCTTAGTCATTTTTTGCTTAGAGAAATATAAGCAAATATGTATCCGTAAGTATAAGATAAAAGACCTCCAAAGCTTTCCTGAGCCTGCTATTTTCACCTGAAAGGCAGACACTGTTCCTCAGCGAGAGAACAAGTGTACGATCCACCGGTGGGATAGTTCCTCCTTCTTAAGGGGCAAAGGGAAAAAAAAAGAACAAAAAAAAAAAAGCAGCAAACAAGAAATTAAATCAGTGTATCTATTTTTTTGAAGGAGCCGCCGAGCAACCCGTGCCGTGGAGGCAGAGGCACGGCGGGCTCGGAGCGGCCGCCGCCCCCCGTCGCGCTCCCCCGCGGACCCGCGGCCGCTCCCCGCAGCCCCTCAGGCCGGTCTCGGTGCGAGCGGCACAGCGCAGCCCGTACCAGGCTCGGCCGGGGCGAACCCCCCTCACCCGCCCCCCCTCCACCGTCGGCAGCGGCGGCGGGCAGGGTCACCGGGAGGGGCCGGGCTGGCTCGGGGGGTCAGGCGGGGGCGAGGGGCACCCCCCACCCCGCCCCGCATGCTGCCGGGGGAAGAAGCGCTCCCCAGCCCCAGCCCCGTCCCCGGCCCGGCGGGAGCCCGGCAGCCGCTCCCACCGCTGCGCCTCTGGATTTTGTACGCGGCCCGCGCGTCCCCGAGAGGCCGCTTCGGAGTCCGCGGGATCCCGGCTGAGTCCCTGCAGCGCCCCGTACACCTGCCAAGCGGGCGATGGACCGGGTGAGGGAGAAGTAGGACGATTTAGCTGAAGGGTTGCTCTATTTTAAAGGCTCGCGTTAAAAGGGATTCTTCCGACACAGGAACAGTCAACAAGTAGGTTGGGGCACTTGGGTGCCCAAGGAGCACTGGTAGGCAGGCTCTTGGGAGTGCTTCACCCACAGTAGATGGGTGTACATGGGGTTCTGCTGGTTCTTCCTCATACTTATGCCAGGGTTCAAGTTGTTTTAGGCAATTTTGAAGTCACTCTGCCAGACCCTTTCCCCTTCTTGTAATTGCCATCATCTGTTTGATCACCGCTTTTAACACTAGAGAGCACCTGCTCACCTGGTTTGTGCTTTTCTCTCATTCATTCATACATTCATTCGCTTCTGTGTGTGTATACGTGTATGTGTACCCTTCCTTTGTAGACCCAGAAACACATTTATAGATCAAGCTACCCTCCATTCCCGAACCGGAAAGTCCTACTCTCTCCAACAAATAACCTCCCTCTTTGTATTCATTCTAAAACCTGGTAGTCCCCTTTCTCAGAACAATCAACTATCCCCATTGTATGTTAAAGAGTCATTCGAGGTTGTTGGTGTATTTCCAAAAGTAGACTGAAAAAGGGCAGAAAAACCGTAGTCATATTCAGGAAAACTAACACATATTCATGTGTTTAGTGATACCATGAGGTGTTTAAAAAAAATCTATTTAAAATTGATGCACCATAGTTCGTAAACATTCAAGTAACTTTATAATAATTTTACATTGTCTTCTATTAATGGGCAGAGTCAATGGTAAGTGAAGTTCTTAGCTTCATATTTTCATTTAAATTGATATTTCCTCCCCGTCAGTGTTGAACTTCCAGTGTTCCTTACATTTAGTTAAGGAATTACTACAGAATTCTTTTTTGTTTTGTTTTGTTTTTTCTTTATGCCTTACCTTCCAGCTAACTCCAAGTTAGAATCTTTGATTTCTGGGGGGAAGATTTTTCATAATACTGGTCCTTCATATACAAATGGTAAACAAGAAAAACCCCGAATATTACTTTGAATATTGTTGCAAGCAAAAAAAACATAACACTATTTCTAACTTGTTAAAAAATGCTATCTAAGTTTACTCATATGGTCTCACTGCTTTTCCTGGCTTTATAGCAATACTAGAGTAGACTGCCAGTTGAACTAAGTTTGCAGCCTTCCTTCACATCACATAAAGGAAGGGCAGACAGACCATCTGGTCCCTAGCTTTTCAACCAATAACTGTGTAGATTTTAAGACACTTTCGTCTGGGAAAGGCTGGTCGCCAATTTGCCAATGAGAAGTCTAAACACGTGCACGTTTCTTCTCATACATCTGACTCATTTCCATCGGCAGGAGCACAGAATGAAAACTAGCTGAAAAGAAGAGTTGTGCTTTGATTCCTTCTGATATCGACATGGTTTTAAGAATGACATGAACTGTTGACTTTGTTGTGTGCTTGGCTATGCTCAGCACAACAGTGGGATCCTGTCATGGCTAAAATACTGTGTATAAGCTGACTCTTCACTCTACGGAAGTTTTGGAGAGCTTGTATTTTGCTAGTAGTAAGACATTTGGGGGAAAAAAAAGCTTGACAGAGTTCTTCTAAAAGATCTACATAAAACTAAGGCCAACACAAACTAATCAACAGATTTTCTTCAGTTTTCAGAAATACATTTTATCTTTGAAGTGTAGATTCCAGAAGTTTAAAAGAATAACTCTCTTCATTCTTATCAAGAAACAATAAATTCTGCTTTATGCAGCTCAGCCTTAAAACACATGATCTTTTAATGTATCTCTGAAAGGCAAGCAGTGAAGTGATCCTTTTTTTCTTTTCTTGGATGTTCCCCAATTGCTAATTAGCGAAGTCCTTAGAAGGTCGTGACTCCTCTGCACTTTTGAACGTGGATTTTTGAAACTGTTGTTGAGAATTATGTGATGTCATTATCTCAAACACCAGAGGTACACAATGTTTAAATTTTATTTCTCATGCAAACACACCACCCGGGTTTTTCATCTGGGACCCATTTGGTAGAGTCCTTGTAGACGAAAGATAGGAAGTGATAAGGGTGGGAAGAAAAAACAACTGATTATCCAGCAGTTTTCGCTATGACATTTTGTTTCAAATAACTCTACCCTGGGATCATCAAAATTTCTATAGTGTTCTGGTCTTTTAGTTTTTTAAAGCCGTTTGATTTGCAACCCAAAAGTTCCTCCCTTTCTCTCACTCTTTCCCTCCCCTGCTGCTACTCCTTTACTTTCACTTAGATGAGATTTTCTAGAAAGTAATGGTGTGCCAGATGCATCATGACTTGGCAATGGTGGACTTGCCTTTGTGACCTTCAGAAGGGACTAATCTCACCAAAAGAACTTTATGAGCTGCTTCTTGTTTTTTGAACTTTGGTTCAATAGACAGACACGTCATATATCCTTCACTATAGGTCTAGTGAGATTTTTTTATAAACTAACAAAACTTAATTCTGCAAATACACTGATATAAGAAATGGTTCAGCACTACTCTTGTAAGAATGTACAATAGGTTTTTGGTTTTGCACGAACACAGTTAATAGGATATATGCAGTTGCACATTAGTTAATTTTTTTTCAAGGATAGGTACTTAGCTTGTAACACCTCTTGTGTTTCAGTTTAATGTATGCACTTTATCGGATTTGTGAACACTATCTACTAAAAATATTTTCATGAACTTGACTAAAAATAATGTGTGAAGGGATAAAACATTAATTCTAACCCTTGTAAAAAAAATATAAAGGAATATTTTCCCTGTAAATATGCTTGTTTCAAATATGCAATTGAAAGAAGAAACAGTACATTTAATGTGTTCTTTTTTGTTTTGTTTTGTTTTAATTGTTTGTTCTGTTTTTACCTGATTAGTGGAACTGTCTCAGCTCCTTTAATTGACTTTTTTTAACAGATTTTGCTTAAAAAAAATTGTTGGTTCGCTAACACTAGAAACTAATCTGTGACTTTTACTTGGGACTAGTCTTTTATCTTTTGCTTCCTCCCTTTTCCACTTTAGTTGGCCACATGCTGTCTATCAGATTTACTTTTCTTAAAGTCACTGCTCAGTATTTTGTCAATGAACCATGATTGCTGTTTAGTTTTCAGGCTCACCATATTGTTCATAGGAAAACTCAGTGAAGTTAAAAAAAATTAAATAATTATTTCATCAATATTCAAGATTACTCTTTAATATTATGTAGAAGATCAAGGCTGTAATACCAGGTGGAGCACAAACGCACAGCTAAAAGGACTGCTCCTAAACTACACAGTAAATAGGACACATATATACGAATACTAGTGGGGAGGTAGTAATGCTAACAGACCTTTACAGATCTGTTAGTAAGTTTAGAAATACAAATTATGTTTTTCAAGTTAAGACCTTCAGCATAAGTTAGGTTGTAAAAAAGATGACAAGCACAGAAGAATCAAAGAAAATATTAATAGGTGAAGGGCCATGGGGGAAATCGACTTTTCCAGCCAAGAGGCAGGACCAAGGGCGCAGCAGAACTGGATGAGTATAAGTAACCATGGAACGTACACAGGAGGTGAAACTTTGCACAGGATGAGCCAAAAGACAGGGAGCAAATTAGAGATATCCACTTGTATTTGTAATAATGGAGCTTTAAACTAGTGACTAGATAATAAAGGAAGGATTCTGTGATGTTCCTTCCTGCTTCAACAAACAAAATGAGACCTTTGAACTTTAGTGTCTGGGGTTGGGCAAGAATGATGTCTTCATGGACTGACGATGTTTCTGTCTCTTCATATCTTAAAGCATATGAAAGCATCAGCAGTAAGACTGTTCTCTCCGCTACTTTTATTAAAACTGTATCATGAATTGTTTCCTTCACACAGCATTATTTTAATTCATTTGTCATATCCCATTATTGATATTTACCGCAAAGCTCTTTTAAATTGGTTCTTTAGAGTACTTCAGAGCTGATCACCTGATCTTTCTTTGTTCTTTAAAACACACCTGGGGGTCAACAACAACATGAGAGGAAATTCAGCGAAAGGCCCAAAGGTTGGATTCCAGACCAAGAGAAGGTAGATTGTTTGGCTACAATACTTGAATATTCTGTACTTTTAAACATTATGTTTTTATCGAACCTCACAATTAAAAATTAGTTTTCTTTTGTAAATGTTATTCTGCATCATATATAACTCTAGATTTCAGCAGAATAATATAAAGAAGTTCTATCAAATAAGATATATGTGACAAAAATTAGTTTCAAGCATTAGAGCACACTTTCAACGTAGGAGTTGTATATAAAACATACACTTCACATTAACTTTTGGGATAAAGCTCAAGAACAATATACAAACTGAGTACTCTTCACAAATAAGCTATGCATGCTCTCTGGGTCAGCACAAGGGTTTTGAGGTGAGCATGTCAGGGCAAAACCTGTCTCAACTCACACCCCCTTCATTTCCATTTGAGAAAAATAATTTCTTGTGGGAGTATGAAGGAAACTGTGACGGTCACCAGCTACCTGGATGACCAGGCGTGCAAGCCTGTAGTATGCACTCTGGAGTGCACTTCCTCCACTGTGTAGACCCAACCTTGTGTAGTGTATAGTGCTACGGACACTTGGCCAATGGGCATACCACCCACAGACGTATATAGGAGATCACAGAACCGCCGTCTGAATAAGCTGGCTGGTCAAGCTGGTTTGATGACAGATCAGAATCAGAATACCACAGAGGGGTAAATTCCTGTGGTTAAGATCTCTCTGAAGAAGCTGTACCAGCATCTTGGCTTTGACTTTAGGGAGTATTTTGTCATTGCTTCAAGAAGATTTCTGGAACTAAATGACATTTTCAAGGACAGTGAAATAACTAGAAGCCTATACCTTGTTGGCCTTGGTGTGATTTGGGCTAATAAGTATCTGAACCCCCTCCACAGTTGATAAAAGAAAACTCTTCTGAAATGTTTGACTACCTAATGACCTGATTAAGAATTTGGTTCCTAGGCTTGTAACTATAAACAGCACACAGCCTGAAAGCCGGTAAAAAATGGGTCCCACGTCTTTGTCTACACCGGAACTGCTATTTTTTGAAGGAAACAGATGGCAAAAATTGATTTGTCTGAACCATGGGCAGAGTATGCTTGGTTTTTGTTTACTTGAATAAAAAGGCCTTGGTCAAGTCATATGTCCTGCTGCACTCTGCTAGACTGCTGAGGCACCGAGAGTCCTACATGTCTGTGACAGGTAGAGCTGAGCCATACACCAGGTACTTAAAACTGATCCATCACCTACTGGAAATGTAAGACACCTGCTCTGCCATACTGTTACCTTTCCATAACTTGATTGCTGAGTTCTCTCTCAGCCTATCCATTGATCCTTTTTTACTCCATATGTGATACCCTTCTGTCTATGGACTCTTGTTGGGAGAATTTCTTTGGGTTTACATTAAAACACAATTCCTTTCATGTGCTACAGGGGAAGTGGATGGAAAATAATCTCTGGGAGGTGAAGAATAATAGAAAAAAAATAGCATGACGACTTTTGAAAACAAGAATTGAAAAATAAAATATTAGTCAAAAGTGTTCAAAAAGCACAAAGAAATCAGAATTAAATAGCTGCTGTTTTGGAGCACAGTTCTGTTGCAAATGGTATTTTACTGTAAAGGTTATTCTGGGAAATTCGGGGCTGAGAATTCTTACTTTAGCACCAAAAAAGTTGGTTGAAATGCTAATTAAAAACAGAATTATAAAAGACCCAGCTGAAAATAATATGATGGAGACAGATCACCATGGCTTCTGTAAAAGAAATCTGTGCCTCTGTAAGCTATTCACATTCTTTTAATTGTTGGGTGTGATAACAAAAGAGTGAATACAAGAAGATTGGCAGACATAATTTATTTGGACTTGCGCAAAATATGACAAAAATCATCCTGTAAATCTCATGGATTAGCTAGGTTCAGTAAATAAATGTGGACTTTCTTATCAACAGCTGCATCCACTCATGAGGTCTCGCTGTCCTCAGTGTATCAAGAGCTAAGAAACTTGGAATAATTTTCAAGACCCACTTCTCTTTTGTGATGGTACTTTAGCCAACAGAGCAAAGTATTTAACATAAAGGTGCAACACTGATTTACACAATGACATAGTAATTGTGCTAATATTATTTTTACCTAATTTTTATTGCTTTAATAAGTCTGGTTGTTATTCTGAACAAAAATGACCTAGTTTTTTCCCTAAAAAGTCCCTATCTCTTCAATCTGTCATCATACAAGCTTTTTAATGTCTAGAATAATTTTGTTCATCTGCCTCTGCTTTTGTTAGCAACTTCAGCAACTAATTACAATTTTGGGCAAAGAAAGTCTTTGTTCAAGATCCTCATTCTTTATACAACAGTGCCAGAACACCCAGAACACAAGACTTCCCAGAGCTGCTCCAGGAAAAAAAATGAAATGGCAAAGACCAAACTTGGTATTCCTATAATGTTAAAAAGCCTTCAAAAGATCAAACTGAGAAAGAGAAGGAGAGAAAGAGAAAGAAAGAGAGAGAATAAAGAAGAGAAAGAAAGAAAAAGAAGAAAATAAGGAAAGACAGTGAGAGAGCTTTCCAGTGAATTCTGCTTTTCAGATTTAAGGAAAAAAAAAGAGGAAGATAATACTGATTTAACAAAAGGAAGATTTGTCCTCAAGAGAAACACTGAAAACAACAGAAGTCCCCCATATGAATTCATCAGCACCAGAGGACTCAGTCGATTAGGAACAGAGCAGATACTTTTTATCTCAGGGACATCAAACTGATTTTACCTGGTTCATTTTCCAGCATCCAGGTGCCTGCTGTGTTCCATATTCACCCAGCATTACTGAACAGGGACAGCATAAACCTAACCTGTATTGACACACTTAAAGAGTATTTTTCCCTGACACCTAGAATCGTGCATACCTGGTACTCTGGGAGCCTGCGTGGATTCAAAAAGCAAAGTAACTTTGTTCCTGAGGTGTGATACTAAAACTAATAAACTTGTCTGACAGTTGGAGATGGGGCATCTGTATGGCACAGCAGCAGGCCATATGGCTTAGCACTTCAGGTCAGCATTAGCTCAAGGCACTCTTCCTCCAGCACAGTTTGATGTGCTTGTAGATTTCTGGGAGGTCTGGGAACGTGTGAAAATACTCTGTAGGCTCAGTTTGTCCTAAAGGCCTCAAGTTTTCATTTTCTGCTTAACCTCTCAGATCTTCTTCTTATTCAGGAGAGTCCTTAGCCTGCAAAGGGAGTGTTGCATGTCCTTCAGCTCATCCTGAAAATAATTTCTTTTCTTAAATAATTGAAATCCACTAGTGATGCTGACTCTGGCTTTGTTTTCTCTCTAAATCCCAAATAGGAAACTTTTATCGTGCCTATGAAAATCTACAGAATAAAAACTGCCAAAATATGTTGAGCCTTTTGGTAAAACAAGCTTTTAAAATCACTGTATCTGAAGTTACCAGGTGAGATTCCCAGCTAACAATTCAGTTTTTACTAGTAGGGAGACAATTTCTGCTAGCAGAGACTTTGACCCATAATTGTTCTGGGGGAGATATTTGTGTGGAGATCACAAGATGTTCTGTCCTGGAATGTCTGGTACACAGGCATCTAAGAAGGACTGAGCAAAAGGAGGGGAGAAGGAATGTAAAAGAAAATGGAAAATAATAAAGAGCAACAAAAAACATTCATGGCATATCTGTTTTTAATTTTTATTCTTAACAGATCTGGGTTTCTGGTAGGCTATTCTGGTTATGACTAAACTAAGTCTTTGGGGGCACTTCTGGTCTGTATGGCCAGAAAAAGTTCAGTGCTTACATGCTTTTTAGCTCTTAATGTTTGCTTGTTTGTGAAGCTGAGTGAAATTTTTCAACCATTCTTTTTTTTTGGCAACAGAGGCAGAGATATACCAAAACATTTTGCAAAATGGTGTTAATTTTGTTGAGTGCTCCACTTTGAAAAGAAACTTATAATTTTTTGAAAGAATCAAATGCTTCCTTTTGACATTTTTGTAAGTGAATCATTTCAATTATTTCATTTGAAATGACATTTCTTTTTGAAATTTCCCTTTAATTTTTTGAGAAAAACAGTTTTAAAAGGTTTGAACTCACATAAAATATTTTGGGTTGCATCACTTTTGCAATGTTTCATGAAATTATAAAAAATAAAATAGTTTTCAATCTGATCCAAAACAAACCTTTTCTTTTTTTTCTGAAATACCAGTGAACCAAAATCCTTTTTTTCCCTATTTGACCTACTGAAACTAAATGAAGAATTATTAAGGAGATGATAACTAACATATTTTTCCCAATTTTTCATACACCTTCTAGAGGAAGTTTTATGCTACAGATGAAATTTAATTAACTGCTTCACACTATTTCTATCATTCACATATCTCTAGTGCTGAGGAGCAAAACTGGGGGTCCCTTCTGGTTCTGTACCTCATGAGAGGACAGACGGGGCCTTCATGATGATCTAGACTTTTTCCTTACTGAAAGCTCCCTGAAGAGACCAAAGGGTCTTTTAAAGTCAAAAAGCCAATTTGTATAGAATAGAAATGCGAACGTTTAACTTTATTTATAAAGAAACATTTTCTCTGTGAGGAAAAAACCAAAAAAAGTTTATAAACAGCTTCACTCCTCTCCCCTGTTTGGTGTTAGGTGAGTACTTGCTTCCAGGTTCAGTTTCAGTCAACTCAGTGACTTTCTGGGTTGCAGCAAGCTCCGCGCAGGCCTCTCTGATCCCTAGGAAGTTTTCTTCCTGTCACCAAGGGAGCCCGGCTGTGCATATGTTCCCTGCTCCTTTCATGAGCCTCTCCATGAACAGCAGGCTCCCATCTTCTCGCTAGGGCTCCCATTCTCTTCTCCTCTCTCCGTTACACCCCGAAGCCCGGGAGCTCCTCCTCTCCTCCTCCTCCTTCCACCCAGTGCTCAAGCATACTCATCTGCTCTCCAGGGAAAGGAGGAATCTCTGCTCTCTCCAGGGGGTCCATCTGACCTAGTCACACCCTTTTTAAAGGAACATGACATACAACGGAGAACAAAAAAATAAAACAGATGCTGTCCAAAATAAACCTATTCACATGCCAGAAGAGAAAATCAGTGCATCTCCCAGGCTTGGTTCTCTCAAACCCCCATCACGTGGATGCTTAGGCCCTCCAGCTGTTTGTTCTCTGTGTATGGAGCAATGAGACCGTGTTCTGGTAACTTCTGCACAAACTGGCCAAGATCCATCGGATTTTTTGATCCAAAGCTTTTACCCATTTCCAGATTGCAACTTGTTCAGTGCATTTTACATGAGGCACATGAAAACAGAGGGAGTAAATCCAAGTTTGTTTGTTTCTCTCCCATGCTTATGAAAATAGCAAGGGCTGCATGGCCAACAATACCTAACATGGTGGGCCTACATGTCGCCTAAAAATCCTTGCGCTACCATGTAGGGGCTTTGATAAGCACACTGGACGTCTTTGCGTATAACCATCTCTTCCTTATCTTCCCCCAAACTGTGCTAATTGCTACTGCAAAGGTAGCAAGCCCAAACCTAAGTCCTCTGCAGCACCCCAGTAAAGTCTGAGAGTGCCTCAGTGTCTCCATGAACAGTGCATGACTCGGGCTGGTAATTTATGGCAGAATTAGAGAGAGAGCAGGGTGAAGTTGAGAAACATTTTCAACATTTTTACTGCTGTATCTCACTGTCTTGCTATGTTCAGGTGTCTTATTTTCCTTCATGGAAGATTAATGGAACTGACTGATGATGGTTTCATGCGGTTTAAGGCCAGAAAGGATTATTAGATCATCTTAGCCTGACATCCTGTGCATTACAGGCCATAAAAGGTATATGCACATGACACGGTGCAGTGCCGTACAGAGATACCCATGCTACCTCTGAACAAATTAGCTCAGCTACAGGAAGCAATAAAGCTGCATTAGACCGGGAGCAGTGCTGAAAGCGGTACAGCTAACGTAGTCCAGGCACGGCAGCTCCCGGCTGCAGCTGTGCTGTCTCCAGTACCCAAACTGTCACTGTCAGAAGTGGCTCAGGTGCCTCTAATAAATTCCCTCTACCAACTGAACTATTTAGATTTAAACTTTCTCAGTTTTTAGGGATGTTAAGCTGCATGTCACAGGAGAGATGAAGACCGCAGCATCACTGGCTGAGGGAGGATTTCTCCACCAATGCTCCTGGCGCTATTGTTACAAGGAAAGCAAAACCCCATTAAATTGCTGCCTGGTCAGAGGCTTGCATGGGATGACCCACACCAGTCGAACCTGGCTTCTTCTGCTGGGTGACCCCTGGCTCAGCCTGTCTCTACTCGTGGTCTGTGTGGAGAGACCTGGCAGTCCAGCTTTTTGGCTTAGAGTCCTGTTTAACTGGCCTCACAGCTAGGATTTGACATTTAAGGCGGTGTATGGAGGCAAGATCACCTCTTTGCTTCCACTTGATTTTTCTTGGTTTAGATGTCCATGGATCACGTCAAGTCTTTTTTATTTTTTGCCATAGGCTTGCACTGGTAGTTGAGGTGGTTAACCTGCAGTATCTTTAAACTGATCCTTTTGCCACAGTTTTCTAAAGCAGAACCTCTCAGCCCACAGGCACAATTTTCATTCTTTATTCCCACGTTTATTACTTGGTAATATATTCATTTTATTAATTATTTTTTTTGGGGGGGTGTTGGCATTTTAAGCAGATTATTTGGATCATTCTTGATGATCCTCTTCATTATCTACCCCACTAACCTTTGTGTTATCTGCAAAACTTACTAACAAAGATTTTTGTACCATCTTTAGATGACTGGCACATGTGTAAAATAATATGGATAAAAATAAATCCTCAAAAGGCTTCCTTAGAAACAGGACTACCTAGTCTGAGATCTTTAGTGAGCTGTTTTTAACCTGATCTGTGTAGTCTCTGTCAATTTTTGAAGTGTTCTGGGCTCTGGAGAAATCTGTTTATTATGCTAGCACACATTGATTAAACTTGTAATCTTGACAAAAATGGTTGTTTGGCAACAATTCTTTCACCCAAGTTTAACTGTAAATATAATCCTAAATTTAAAATATTTTAGTTAAACCTGGTTGGGTGAACCTTCTATCAGAATTGTACTGGTACAGGAAATTTTTCAATAACTTGAAAATTCCCCATTTTTCATTACAAAAACATAATAGTCGTTGTTCAAAAGTCTGTGATTAGATTCTATAAGGCTTTTGCATGTAAAGTATTATCATAAGATATGTTAATTTGAAACTACATCATTTTAGCATATGCTTCCTCATTTGCCATCCTTTGAAGGTGATAAACTCTCAGTCCCTGGCATTTTATTGAATGTGATTTGTATAGTCTTTTGTTAAAACGACAACCCCAAAAATATCTATGGAACATACATACCTAGTTACAGTTTGCCATCTAGAATAAGCATGCATAACCTAGGGTTTTTCTTAGTCCTCTACATTTAAATTCCTTTTGTTATTACGTATTGTTGTAGCCATGGTTATTGGAGGATATATTTAGTGCAAATTTTGCAGGGAGAGGGGATGTTTTTACTAAATTAACAGATGTAACTGGAAAAAACAGACAAGCTTTTGGACATACAGTCCTTTCTTCAGGCTGAGTATATTTTAACTTGTAGCTTATAGTACTTTGTTATTTACTTGGGTTTTGTATTAATATTTTATATTCTATTTTGGTTTTAATCTCATTTTAACTAGGATAGCTTCTTGCTCAGTATAATTTGTTTTACTTGTGAACCATGCTTGTGGGTATCCAGGATTTTATTTTTTGACAATTCCCACATTTTTCCAATACTTACCACTTTAAATATGTGATATACCAATAACTGTTTCATTGTACAATATACCAAAAAGTAGCCTACACAAACTTCATATATATATATATATACACACATATATATACACCCACTATACATAGTTTGGTGATAGGTTCTGTCTGCACAAGGTAAATGTAATCAGATCATGATATTTATACCTAGGAAACCATTTGCTTTATGGCAGCAATTAGCTCTTAATTAATTTAAATAAGATAAAAAAATGAGTTATCTTTTCTGAGTTCAGGATTTTCTGCATAAAGATATTACCATTTACTATTTTTAGAAATTCTGGAAAATTTTGTGATGCATGAGAGGATGAGCAAGCATCTTCCGGGATGAAGTCACCCCTATTAAAATTTTTAGCTTTGTTACACATTATGGACAGATGTTAAAGAACAGTACAGGCTGTTATCTACTGTGAGTAGGTTTTCTATTGTGGATTCTAGAAACAAGCCAGTAGATTTTTTTTTTTGTAGGGTTTTTTTTTGCTATGTAGATATTTCATCCATAACATTTGACTCCCATTCTGAGCTATCAGAGACAACTAACAGTGTCTTTGATGTGAAGTCCCTGTCTGTGTATTTTTTCCCCATTTTATCCTTATGGAAGAAGCCGGAAGTATGAAAGGTTATTTTAGTCATAACAACCATCTTATCATATTTCCAGTACCAAATGCAGAATATTCCTTCTCAGGCAAGAGCATCTCCAGCTGTTATTTTTATTATCTAGGCTCCTCTCACTGATATACAAATGGTTAAATACGTGTTCCTTATCTGACCCCTTTTGCTTACATTATCGTGTGAAGGATACCATAAAACTGGTTTAAACACCTGAGTATATCTACTAGTATTAACCTGTTACCACCCTCTGCCTTCACGGATACGTTAACAGCAACCTAATACGTTACCTAGAGATTATTCCCTCTACTACTGAGATGATATCCGTTAGAATCAAGCAATCTGTCTCTTTCCATAGTATCTGTGAACTCCACTGAGTACATGCTATTTCTCGTTCAGACTACTGCTAAAATTATTTACAAAGAAAAGGAAGACGTACTGGTATAAAAGGACCTTAAACTTTAGGAAACATAATTTTCAAGTTGCTGGGAAAAGGAGACAGTTCTTAGAGAATTGCCCCAAACAGAGAAGAGGGAGAAACTTAATGATATTGACCAATAATCGCAATCATATTTTCCCATCAAAATACATTTCACAGAGTTAATAGAACTACAAGGGAATAATTAAGTAAAAAAAAAAAAAAGAACATTAATGTCAGGATTCATAATGGTGTAAAAACGTGTAATCACAAAGCAGAACAGCTTCATCATTACAGAAGCACATGTAAAAGCACACATTAAAGCAGTTTCAGCTTCATAAAGGTGCACATAAGTCTAGAAACAGGAAATAAGAAAGATTAGATTTTAGAAAGTAGATACAAAGTATGATCTTTTATTGATCTCCTTCCACACAGGAAATAAAAATAAAAAGATAAAATAGCAGGAGTAGGGTATGTGTTTCTTCTATTAGCTATGTAATGGCACAGACGTGTCTTAAAAGATCATGGGAGAAATGTCCGAGGGGAATTGTTGAAGTAGAAGCCCTGTAACAAATACACAGATTAAAAATTCAGACCTTATGGATAATTAGGTGGTGCTAAACAACTGAACTGTAGCCAAATCTAGCTGTCTGTGACATGTTAAGGGGGATGCGAAACAGTATATCTGTTGAGTACCAAAATTGGAATGGTGACACTCCTGAATAAGAAAAGAAATCCATGTTGGTCCTTACCTTCTTCCTCCATATTTGAAGTCTGTGTTTCTATTCAGTGCCAGTTGCAACCTCCTGCAGTTCCACTATACCGTGCTCTAATTTTATCTCCCATATCTGTGCCATCCACACAGGGGACAGTTATGGTCAGGATCTCACACTCAGTGAGCATAACAGCTGTGCGGACCTACCATTTCTTTTAGCATCTGCAAAAGGCAGGGCACAAGGAACAGGGCGGACTGCGTATGCTAGCAAACACCACTATCACCAGCCTCACCCTCTTTAAGAGCGGAGCAGCTGCCTCAGTTCTGAGCTTATTGTGAATCACGATGCCACTCTAAATTCCTGCATTGGCAGGGTAGTTTTTCTTCATCCCCCAATACTGAGTTGCAGTTGTAGGCCATGGTTTCACTCTAAACAAATAACCTTTACATTCCTTTTCTTCTGCAAACAATCAACAGAAATCTAAACATGTGCATAACAGAATATAGTAAGAACAGAGCTCTAAATTTAGAAGTCGTGCATTTGGGATTTCAAAGCTGCTTCAAGTGCTGTTAGTACTTTTGGCAGCCCAGATTTATGTTAATTACATGAGGGTTGCTGGAGATGTCTCTCAGTGTCTGGACATTTTTGCATGTACTCTGTCTGTCTTGGTTTCCTGCATGCCACAGTCTTCAACCGAATGTCAAATTTTAGTTGCAGCACTGAAATCGTAATTCCACAAAATTTCTAAAGGGCCAGAGAGAGTTGTATTTCATAGCTTAGGTTTCTGCAGCAATATGGACTCAGTATTACAAACCATGTAACATGTGACTACTGCTGAAGGAAGGAGGCACAGCTGGCAGCTGCGTGGATGAGCAAGCACATTGAATGAGGACATTTTTCAAGCACTGGTTGGGGAGAGAGAAAAATATGCAAATAATTTCTTTGGCAGTGTTTATTTATTTATTTTGGAGCTTACCCCATTGTTTATCATCATGATAGTTTTTGACAGATCATGTGTTGTGGTTACTTTGTATTTCAAAGGCGGATGTTCTGATATAAGGGATGCTGCCCACCCCACTTATTAATAGCAAGGGGTTGTAAACTTCCATAACTGCAGTTTATCATATCATATGTTATGACTTGTCTAGAACGAATATTTTCATCCCTGAAAAGATAGACAATAAATAGACAATAACATACCATAATTTGTGACAGCCAGAATGTCTTTGCCAGGAAATGTCATGACCAAGCTGGGCAGATTGTTTGGACTGTGCTGTCCAAAAGCCACCTGATTAGTGAATGCATGTGCTTGAATAAGGGTTTGTGAATGCCCAACCAGTGCAGTCGTTCTTCTCCTGTGTTAAATGTGGCAAATCAAAAGTCCATGCCATTTCTCTGCAAACCTTCTCCTTCTTGTTCCAGGTGTTTTACCTCATTCAGTCATGTGCAGGATCAAGGACAACTGTTCAAAGAGAGGTAATAAAAAATCTGCTTCAGTTACATTAGCCTTGTAATGTCCAAGCCTTGTATCAAACCTTGCATATATTCACTGAAGCTTCTGCTTCCAGGAGAACTTAACAGGAGGCGGTGATGCTCTGTGGACTCTGGTCTTTCTCACAGTACCATTCCCTTAAGGCCTGTGGTGACAGCAGTCAACCTCTGGCTACACAGCATAATCAGCCCCAGGGCAGGGTGCAGGGTAGCAAAATGGCACTGCCATATTACAAGTCCGAACAGTGAGAGCATTAATTTCCAATTAGTAGAGCTTGGTTAGAAGAAAACATGAAAGCAGGATGGAAAACTCATCCTTGGCTAGAGCTGGCTCAGAGATTCTCAACAACTGTAGAGAAATATGGAGGTTTTTTGCCAGCAATGGGATGCCAGGACCAGGACAAGGGTGGGAACTCTTGCAGTAAAAGTGTGTGGGAGAGGGGGAAAGGGCAGAATTAAATAAAGAGTTGAGGGGAGAGCCCTGGAGAGTTGAGCTTTATTTTCCTCCTACCCCAAAAAGTTTTCTTCTTTAGGCAAACTGCTCCTACAGAAGGAGATGCCTTACTTGTATGGGGAACACTGGCCCTCAGCAATACAGGCTCCCCAGGAAAGGGGAAAGTAGAGAGCAGGCCCAGGACTATTTGCTATCTCTAGGAACTGCCTGCTTCCCCATGCTTACAGCTGACCATGTTATGCTGTGGGGAGTTCATATCATCATATCAATCATCATATCATATCATATCATATCATATCATATCATATCATACAAAGTGCTGCTTTCTACTGATGGCATACCTTCTTTAATTTAACCTGGCAAAACTAACTGTCTTAAAATTCTTCTGGCTGCAAAAACTACTGTCTGTGGCTGTCTGTGGCAGCTGACTGAAATATTCTCTTTACTCTTTAAGTACTACCCGGGGTATTGGAAGCAGATCTGAAAGAACTAGTTCTAGTAACCCCAGCAGATGCCTGAAGCACAGGGTATTCATAAGCTGAAGTTGCCCTTCCGCCGATTCATGTGCATACCTGGAAAGGGGCATATTTTCCAGCAGGGGAACTCCCCTCAGTCCTGCCCTTCAGGTCCCATTTCTTTAAGGCAGCTAAGGAAATCACTTCCGAGGAATAATACATTAGCATGTGTTTCTAACCTGGAACAGATCTAGATCTGCTAATAGGCATGTTATGAAACTCATGTGTGTGTGTAAGAGGTTCTCTGGATGTAATTTGTACAAGCAAAGCCATGGCTTGATTCTTCAGCTATCAGTCTTCAGTTCTTGGACTACAGCTTGCAAGAATGAATTTACAGAGGTAGCCAAGGGCACTAAACTCACCCTCCTTCATTCATGCTGCCCCTTGCAGTGAGTACTTCTGCCCTTATGGTTCCAGAGCTGGGCTGCACCCCATCCTTCTTCTAGCTTTCCTTATGATCAGGCCTCCGTTTGCTCCATGCTTGTTTGTACAAGGCCTCATTGTCCAGTGATTTCCAAAATACGGTCTGGAGGCTTGTGATAGTACCAGGTACATTTATTTATATACAAAAATCTTTACAAAATAGAGGATTAAGAGGATCCCTAGCTCCCATTAAAAGTGGAATCCAGCTGCCACCCAACAGTCAACATCATGTGTTTTTAAGAAACGTATTTCTCTACTTTTATAAAAAATTGGAATGTCTGGGAATTAACAGTTAAGTCTGCTCCCTCTTTGCACGTAACTCTTTATAACTCTATAACTCAGTCTCCCTACACCTGTCTCACAGGCCCCCTCCCATCTTCAGTCTGCAAAAATATGTACAAAGGTCAAAATAACAAATTGCTAGGAGATTGCTGGAAATAGAGAGTTTAAATAGGAAATGGGGGTTTATAATCTATGTTTGCCCTGCTCCCTGCAAGGGCAGAAGGGTTTATAATAGCAAAAGCAGGAGTCAGTAGAACCTTATCGTGTGGCCTGTCTCTAAACTGGAGACAAATGGTGTGAAAATAAAGCAGTCGCATAGAAATTGCAGTGCAGAAATTACATGAGAATTGTATTGCAGCTAAATAAATTGGGCAGGATTGCCACAGTATGTTCCTTACATTGAATCTCTCAGTCTGTGATGCAGAGCAGGGTACCCATGTAGCTAAATTCTCCTGTCTAGCTGTGGTCAGACCTTAGCCTGCTCTCACAACAAATGGCTGAAAAACAAGCATGAGCACTGGCTGCTAGAGAGAGAGGGTGAAGTGTTTCCTGGCCAAGTCTTTTCCCTGAACAAACCTGATTGACAAACCTGATCTCCTTCTATGACAGGGCGACCTGCTTATTGGATGAGGGAAAGGCTGTGCATGTTGTCTACCTTGACTTCAGTAAGGCCTTTGACACCGTTTCCCACAGCATTCTCCTGGTGAAACTGGCTGCTCGAGGGTTAGATGGGCACACGCTTTGCTGGGTAAAAAACTGGCTGGATGGCCGGGCCCAAAGAGTTGTGGTGAACGGAGTTAAATCCAGTTGGCAGCCGGTCACGAGTGGTGTCCTCCAGGGCTCGGTTTTGGGGCCACTCCTGTTTAACATCTTTATTGATGATCTAGACGAGGGGATCGAGTGCACCCTCAGTAAGTTTGCAGATGACACCAAGTTGGGTGGGAGTGTTGATCAGCTCAAGGGTAGGGGGGGTCTGCAGAGAGATCTGGACAGGCTGGAGCGATGGGCTAAGGCCAACTGTAGGAGTTTCAATAAGGCCAAATGCCGGGTGCTGCACTTGGGCCACAACAACCCCCAGCAGCGCTACAGGCTTGGGGAGGAGTGGCTGGAGAGCTGCCAGTCAGAGAGGGACCTGGGGGTGTTGATTGACAGCCGGCTGAACACGAGCCAGCAGTGTGCCCACATGGCCAAGAAGGCCAGTGGTATTCTGGCTTGCATCAGAAATAGCGTGGCCAGCAGGGACAGGGAAGTGATCTTACCCCTGTACTCGGCACTGGTGAGGCCGCACCTCGATTACTGTGTTCAGTTTTGGGCCCCTCACTACAAAAAGGACATTGAATTACTCGAGCGTGTCCAGAGAAGGGCAACGAAGCTGGTGAAGGGTCTGGAGCACATGTCGTACGAGGAGCGGCTGAGGGAACTGGGGTTGTTTAGTCTGGAGAAGAGGAGGCTGAGGGGAGACCTCATCGCCCTCTACAGCTACCTGAAAGGAGGTTGCAGAGAGCTGGGGATGAGTCTCTTTAACCAAGTAACAAGCGATAGGACAAGAGGGAATGGCCTCAAGTTGCGCCAGGGAAGGTTTAGACTAGATATTAGGAAGCATTTCTTTACAGAACGGGTAGTTAGGCATTGGAATGGGCTGCCCAGGGAGGTGGTGGAGTCCCCATCCCTGGAAGTGTTTAAGAGTCGAGTCGACATAGCGCTTAGGGACATGGTGTAGTTGGGAACTGTCAATGTTAGGTTAATGGTTGGACTGGATGATCTTCAAGGTCTTTTCCAACCTAGACGATTCTGTGATTCTGTGAAACAGGTGAGAATAGCCAGGGGGACCTTTATTTGGTCCTTTGGTTCTTTTTCACCAGGAGTAAATTGTCAGAGATGTTTTGGTCTAGCTACAGATGCCATCTTGGGGCATCCCAACACTGTGCAGTGACAGACAAAACCAAAAGGATTGAAAGAGCTAGCAGGAAGGGAAGCTTCACTTGAAATACACATGGGAGTGAAAAGACTCCACAATATTTTTTTGGACACGGAAGACTTGATCTTGACAGGAAAAGATTAGTGAACTACATCTCTCATATTAGAAGCTGCTGGAGTTGGTATTTCAGGGGAAGTGACTAGAATAACCTCTGGAGGGAGGTTACAGACAAACAGAATTACAAAGTTTAACACCAGCAGTCTCTTGCACCTTTACTCCAACACTTGCTTCCTCCACTCATTCACTATGTACCTCATCCACTATTCTGTACCATGACAAAGATTGTCACATCTTTTTGGGTAGCAATTACAGCAAAGGATACTGAGCCTGAAAATACCTAATGAAGTCCAGTTATTGCCTCAGGCTATTTGAACAACGTACTGAACTATGCTCCCTGCAAAAAAACACCCTTTATAATTGGTTAGGTGCATTCCTATGCAGCTTTATTCAACATGAACGAGGGATATCTCAAATACCTTCTTGGAAAAAAAAAGTAAATACTGAATAAATTTAATTCTAAAGGAATTTTTGTGTAGTTGTTATGTGTTCAATTATTTTAAAATAAAGAATATAATCAAAGAAAAAGCCTTTTAACTGTATGTTAATGTATTAATTGCTTTATCATACAATAATTCTAATGCTCACAGTAAAACTACTTTGCAAACGTTCTTGCAATGCCAGTACACAAAAATAAGCCTCCAAATGACTGCTAGCTAATTTATGAGAATGGAATAGCTTAGAATAATATTTTAGCTTCTTAAGGCCTTGTATTCACAAAATCTAATGTTACATATTTCAGCAGGTTTCATCCCTCTCTAGTGTCTAAGGATAAAGAGTAAGCCAAACGAAATCTATATCCCATAACCTTGTTGGATAAACTCTACTATTAATCTTCTAGTAAAGTATTAAATTTCTTTCTTTCTGGAGATATGGAAAGAAAAAAGGAAGAAGAAAGTAAAGGAGGGGGAAGTAAAGACAAGTTACACAGAAACAAATATGAATGTTTCAGCTGACATTCAGAAGCCACTAACTTCAAAACACATTATATTGTCTCAATTTTTAAGGATATTTTGCAGTCCTAGAATGAAGTGAGATATGTTTTGAACTGCTGTCTGTCAGTTTTTATGTTTCAATGTCCAGCCACAGAGAAATATATTTTTTCTCGTTATATGACACATATTAATTGCACTGGGGTTGCCATTAAAATGTATTTTTTTTTCTTACACCTCTGTTAAATGATATTTAAGTTCAGCCTTGATGATGGACTCAGAATATTCAGAGGAATTCTCTAATCTGACCCACCAAGAAACTATGCTGTCAAAACCCAACATTTAGATGCTACAGGTCTCCAGAATTCCAGCTTAACTGTTGCGCTAGCAGCTCTAGCAGAAAAAAGCTGTAAATGTATGTTTAGCTCTTCTAGCTGAACTGGTGAAAAAACCTGAATGCTGAAAGTATGTGGCAGAGTCCACGTCACAAAACACTTTCATGTGGGTGTCACTGTGTGCTTTGGTGTCATTTATGCATTAATTTCTAGTTGAAATTTCTTGCTAATGGCAACTATCCTGAAGATGATTTTTCACAAGATTGTGTAAAGTTTGAGGAAAGCTGTTCAGATCTATGTGTTTTAGAGATTAGAGAAAAATACTTTTCAACCCATTTTTTTGGTCAACAAATATGTGTATGAAATGTATGGGGTTGGAAGGTGTATTTTCATATGGAAATAGTTCACTAAAGTATAATGCAGACACTTGTTCTAGAGGTTTTTTGATTTTGCCAAGTTAAGAGTGCTTAGAAATCTTGTACTGACCATGCACATTATTTTTTTAAGGGCTGTCACTTTTCTCTTTCAGGGTTCTGCAGATGCACATTTGTAGTTAGGTCTACGGTTGGGGAAAACTAAGGTAGAGATTCTTCTCAATACGAACACATAACATCATCATTGTCATAATCTCTCTGGTACTGAACATCTAAACAACGTGATAAATGTCCTGAGTCTAGTTCATTTATTGATTGGTCTTAGTGAGTTCAAATTTTCTTCAGTGAATCTTTTTAACCTCTCCAATAATAAATATTGTTCCCCTAAATGTCAGGTGACTGAGAGTCATTTAGGTCAACTTGACCAATCTTTTAGGATCAGGTGAAAAGACTTGCAATTCATAAAAAATCCTCTTTGGCTACAGAAAAATTGCAGAGGGTCATGTTCAGCTGCTTATGCAATGTTTGGTCTTTTCCAAGCTACTGCTTTGCTATCAAGGAAATTTTATCTATTTGCTCCTTTGCATTTTCATTTTAACATAACCATTTACACTTTATATTTGACCATATAGAAATGGGATTTTGCTCATGCCTGGTTTACCAAGGAAGCTATATTGCCTTCTCACCTACAGACATACAACCACGCCATTTAGCCAAATATCCCTTCTTTGACAGCAGTCCTTAGCTTCTTGGAAAGGGTAACATGATGACCAGAAGGTGATTTTCCCAGGGAAAAGTTCATCAGATACATTTTGACCTGTAATTTCCTCAGATACAACAAGCAGCTATATGTTTTGTGATACTGATGAACTGTATATGAGCTCTTCCCCAGTTTAGCACAAAAGCCTAGTGGTAAAATCAACCCCAGTGGTAAATAATACATGCCTAAATTAAAATAGGAGAGTCCAGTAGCAGTACTTTCTATGAGTATTCTCCCAGTCCTCAACACTACATGGCATGGGAATTTCCTAAGTACTGTTCTGACAGTTAACTGCTATTGATGGATTTTTCTTCCATGAAATTGTCTGGTCTTTTTCTGCTTTTTTTTTAATCCAAACACATATGTAGCAACTGGAGTTTGCCATTCTATCAGCAAATCTTTCAGTGCCATCTTTTCTATAGTTATCTTTACTATTCTGAATATCTTAGTATCATCATATCAAACTTATTGCCTAGATATTAATTCCTTTTCAGATGATTGATTAGCACAGATCCTTCTGAGAGTCCTTGGGTGATTTCCTTTTTTTTATGAATGCTGACCATTTACTCTTATCATCTGTTAAAAAAATGTTTATCCATTTAAGAACCTTCCCTTAAGAAGCCTTGAAAATGAGTTTTTCTGAACTTCTTTTGGATATTTGAGAAGGATAGATCAACTAAATCTTTGTCTACATAGTCTTTGAGTCCTTCAAAAAAGTTCTATATGTTTGTGAGGCGTGACCACCCTTCACAAAAAATTGTTTTTTTCCCCTATATTTCATGTTTATCCACATGCCCATTAATCAGAGACCCATCTTCTTTATAGATTACACTTTCCTTATCCTTTATCAATCACTGATTTTATCAAGAGTAACTGTTTTCAGATTACTGATAGAAATATTAAGTAAGAAAGGGCAAGAACTGATAATAATGTTTCCTGTTTCATATTTTTATTGAACAGTTGAAAAGATTTTTCATTCAATTAATGAATATTACTTAGGCTTCAGTATTAGTGTGATTTCTTCATTAGAGTATGTGGTATCTAGTCAGCTACAAAAAACCCCCTCTCTATACTGCTTTAAATTCCTTTTTTGTGTGTGTAAAAGATGTATTATGGAAAAATGTATTAAACAAGTTTCTGTAAGTCTGTGTTCAGTAGGATCAGTGATATTACTCTTCTTAATTCTTTTTTAATCACATGTCACACTAGGTACTTGATTAATCTGTGGTCAGTGTCTGGTTAGAAAGCCTGTAATTGCTATGGTCTTTCTTTTTATTTTTCTAAAATATGGACACAATAATACCTTTATTCTATTTTGGGGGACTTTCCTAAATTGCTAGAGTTGCTGAAAAACAGCCTCAATAATCTAAAACATTCTTTGGTTAGTTCTTTTAAAAAACTGCATATTTTCTAGAGTTAATGATTTAAAAATGACTAGCTTTAACAGATGCTGTGTGATATCCAAGTAATAAATTTTCCAGCAGAAAGTGTTTCATCATCTGTGTACCTATGTAATCTGGTTTTCTTCCAAACACATAAGTTCTGCCTTCTCATATTAATTCTTGGCGATTTTACCATTTCCATTTTTCAGGATTTCATTTTTTTCCTAATATGCCAAACATCTTGTCTAATTGGCCATTGAGTAGTAGCACAATGGGACTGTGCTTTAATTTAAAGAATCATTCAGGTACAATGACTCCCATCAGATTATTCATTTATGTCTAGTGACAAAGTACTGAGGAGGGAAGGCTAACATCTTCATCTCCTGAAAGACTCATGTGAACATGATTTTGGATATTGAGGAAAAAACGACATTAAGAGATCAAAAATAAAATTGCTGAGGAAAGGAGGTGGTGGGGAATCCTGCTGCTGGAATGAATCAAGGTAACATAGCAAAGAAACATTTTGTCTGTAAGGAAAATCACCCCAAACACTGGAATTGGTGCTGTGACCAGAGCTGGAGGTTGCAAGTGGGAAAAAGACAGCTTAATGTTGTCCTGGAATATTCTCTGTGTCTTTGTCCTATAGTTTCTGGAAGTGACTCAGGTGCCTAAACACAGAGTCCAGATAATATATGGAAGCCCTACACAGGGATGTCAGATATGGTGAGAGAGCCATGGGAGACCCCCACACTTCTGGGGCAGCAGCTGATGACTGGTCAGGATGATGGAAATCATTCAAAATGGGCTGTGTTTAGACACACTGGCATTGCTACCCTTTTGCCAGGTTGAGAAGATGACTTAAATTAATGGTGTCAATGGTATTCATTAATTGTGTTTTTCTCATCTTCTGGATTTGTACTTAACATACTGAGGTCTCTTAACTCAGAAGAGCGGACAAAAATTAGAACTGAAGTTATAAAAGTAGTGCATTATACTAAGTATCTACTGAAATCACGTCCCAAGTATCTTAAATAGGTGAAATGTTTGGAAACTTTTCATCCTAAATGCTATTTATAAAATATGTCACTAAAATGTTAAAACACATGCAGATCAAAGACTCTCAGAAAAGAACAGTAGACTCTCATTCTTCTACTGACTCATATTTAGTCTGTGACGTGGAGTAAATAATTTCACATACTTGCAGACCCATTGACCTACTTGCAAACTTAGACTAGTTGTATTTTCCACTTCTGCAGAAACCTTTTTGCTGCTTATGGTTTAAAGAGTTCTGTCCATAGCAAGTAGTATTTTTATGAAAAAGAATCTGAGGTAAAGAAACACTGAGTAACTTACTAGAGGTAGTAGTTACTGCCTCTAGAGGCAAAGAATTTGCTGTCAACCTGTTGAAAGATTACTAGTTGCATACTGATGGCTTGCTGCAAAACTGGCTGTCAGTAAAAGGAAAAAATGAATGCAGCAATGTTTTTGTTAGGTGGGCACATACAATATGAAACACAGTTTATTAATAGGCTTTATTTTACTAGGTGAAAGCCTGGATCATGTAATGGTATTTGGATAATTAATTTACAGACCTTTTACCAACTTATCAAAGTGATCCTCTTTCAGCCATGCTTTTCATCACAGTTGTCAAAAAAAAACCCCAGCCAAGTGAAGAAAAGTAAAGAGAAAGGTTTTATTTAAATAAGTATCCTGCTAGGCATGAACCTGATTTCTTGATTTTTTCACTTGTCTGCTCATCATGACCAACAAGACAGCAGTTTGTTCAAGAACTAGAGGCTCTGGCAGACCCAATAGCAGATCAAGACTCAGAATCTGTCATTTCTTCAGAAAAATGTGTAGTGTATATAAAATAAAGTTCCTAGTTCACATACAATTATATGATTATAAGTCTAAGTGTAGCTTTATTTGAGCGTTACATTCAAAAGCATTGAGTAAAACTTTTTGGCTGCAAGTTTGCCTTTTTTTTTTTAAAGTGAAAAGCAAGAACATCTCCAAAACGACAAAGAAAAGCAGCTGTCCTGCTAAGCTACAAGCATAATTTTCACTTTTCCTGATAATCTAAGCTACTTTATACACTCACTAGCGCTAACAACAATCACTAACTCCTGTCATAAACTCACATAAGAAATCTCTGAATGTTTAAAAATCAGGAGAAATAATTTAGCAAAAGAGAAACATTTTCTTTAAAAGGTGGTTTTCCTCTCATTTAATGAAAATGTAATATGCCTTCTAAAACACTGCTCAAATTGATGATAGGAGTAGGGTTAAGAAGGTTTGGACTGGTCAGTCTGAATCTGAACTCTTTTAACTTGTGTTTGTGGAAAGCAAATTCCTCATGTGTAGCAAATTCTGCTGCTTCAAAAATTAACCAGGCATCCATTTAGTTGAGCAGTCTGTCTCTGCAAGCAGTAGTGAGGTTTCAGAAGAAGGTATATAAAATGCTGCACTATTCCATAGAATTTCTCCTTATCACCAGGTCACTAGAAGCTGATCTATGACCTTAAGTGGATGTTTTTTATAAATTAAATTCCTGGGGGGTTTTATTTATTGTCTCCTTATAAAAAATATTAATCCTATACATTGAGAAGTCTTGGCCTTGATATCCTGTAGTTGTGAGTTTTGAAAGCTAACAATATGATGTATTCATTGTAGAATGTGCCTAATTAGTAAATGAGTGCAAAAATAAAAATTCAGTGATGTTTATCTCCCCAACAGTCAAAAAAGTAATGTATTTTTAACTAATATGTCTAAGATATATGCTAACTGATGTAAGATAATCCAATGGAGATGTCAGTGCATACTGGAAACTCCAATTTCTTATATATTTAGAACTTTTTTTACCATGGTTATGACACACCTTCTGAAGGATTTGTGACCATTAGCAAGTGCACAATGCCATATGTCCTTATGCACATGGCTTTGATTTGAAAAAGGAAATAAAAAAAGTCTGAAGGATTCTGAAATGAAACAGGCAATTCTCACAAGATGTCTGTCCACATTTTTCATATCCAAAGCATTTGTACAGTTCAGAAGACTTCACACTAGTATCCAGACTTGTAAACTGAGACATCAAGGTTTTTGAAATTTGGCTATCTTTACTCAGTAAGCTTCAATCAGGAACTTTTTAATATTGACTTCATGTTTCACTTGAATAGCAAAGTCATATGGTATTCTTCTCACATTGCCATTTAAGCCACCTGTTCACCAAGAAAGGACATACACAAGTAGAATTTGAACAAATCTGGGAGTGAAATATTTTTCCTTAGCATTGAGGATTTGCTTAAAAAATGTTCTGTTCTGTTCTGCAAAACCAAGATTCTCCTACAATGTGATGCTTTGGCATAAAGACTGACCTTGATCCTGGAGGTGTGCCTCAAGCAATATCTCCACTGTGTCAGGATTTTTATGCCTAATAGTTTTTAAAGAATCTTATTGAAATAGCTCCCTTCTATTATATTTCATGCATTGAGAGAATATTAGGATACAGATACTACCTTGTCTCTTTGGAAAGCACTCAAAACCACAGACTTCTAAAACATGCTGGCTTTCTTAGTTACCATAGTGTTTATCTCATTCGAATAACAAAGCTTGAAATCCTTTAATAATACCAAAAAAAAAAAGAGAAAAAAAAAAGAACCTCCGATAAAAGGATTTTGAGTCTCCTATAATAGTACAATTCAAACCAAATTGTTTTAATTCAAGTATTTAGAATGCAGTAACACATTTCAAAACCATAATGTGTTTGTAGATAACCCAATTTCTTTGTGTATAGAAATCTCAAAAGAGAGATGTGAGTTTGTTACTTAGTTTTGATCATTTATTTTGTATAAGTAATGACTATAACCTAAAATACTGTGTGGTGGTTTTCTTTTTTAATTTCAGTAAAATATCTTCTATTCCATGTTTAGCACATGAAAAGATAAGCTTTTTTTGAAACAAATGCAGTAGCTGCAACTCCTCTAGAAGGGCTTACAATAAATGGATTTGATTTAGGTACAGCACAGTGACAGCAGCCTAGTTCTACAGCTGACTGCGTACTTCCCCACCCCTCCACTCCTTGATGAAGCCTAATAGAGTGATGAGATGTCTCTGGAATAGCAGCTCTGAGGATGAACTTTTGCCACAGGGGAGAACCCTGTCCCTGCTCCATGCCCCACCATCCAGAAGCCTTCATACTGGTCTCATATGGGAGAAATCTGTGAGGAACACCTTTCCTACCAGCCTTTTGGTTTTCAAAGGTGAAACCAACAATCTCTCCAACTTTCTCTCCTTTTAAAGCCCCACAGATTTGGATGGAATATTTTAAAAGGCTTTGTTTTTCCCAAAGTCAAATAAGTGAAAAGAGTAACAGTGGGGTTTTTTCTTATTTTTTCTTGAGGTGGAGATTTTTCTTCCCCACAAAATTTTCAGATGTGCTCTACAGATCACTGTGTAGTGAAGGTGAGTCTGGGGGAGGCAAGGAGGCATATAAGCCAGGATGGTCTGTTAAATAAAAATAAAAGGTTGGGATACAGTGTAAGTCCTTGGCCATAGTATAATTAACAGTAGAAGACAGAAGCAAGTACATGTCTCTGTATTGGATCATGTATCTGGAAGGAAACTTTTTCCAAGGGTTTACACAGCCTAGCACAAGGGTCAGGGTGTCTGTCTCCTAGGCTTTGTCACACAGCTGGGAATGGGCAATGGCCTGAGAGGAGGAGAGTGGGAAAACTGCCTGTGCACCCCTCAAAAGTTAGAACGAAATAAAATACCAAAGATAGCATATGTGGTCATCCTACCCTAAAGAAATGTACTGTAAGGTTGTCCTGGTCCTAAAGACACTTTGGAGGTTGAATCTCTCCCAGGCCCATGTCCTTAAGCACCCTGGTAATAGATGAGTGGAATTTCTTGCAGCTTCCCTGTGTCCTGCTCAAAGTCTGACTGAATGGACTTAGCAAGGGAGAAAAACAATGTGAAGTTGAAGGGGAGGGTGGAGAAGGGAATTGTTTCCCTGCAGCCCAAAGCTATGATGTGCAGAATTTATGCTGCTGTAACCAACCACTACAGAGCTCCTCAGCATAGCGGCTCTACATGATGCAGAGACATGATAATAATCATATTCTCAACGTGCTCCTCCCAGCTTCCTCTTTGCACCCTTTTGGAAAGAGACAGAAATTGTGCAATAAAATTCAAGGACACATGGAATTAGAGGCTCTGTCTGCAATTTGCCTCATGGCACCCTTTTGGCCTCTGGATCCTTATGCTGTGAGATTTAGTATTTGGCATAAAAAGATTTAAGGTTTGGGGGGATTTACCTGAACTTGTTTAACAGACATTTGTGAAGCTTCAGGCAGTAAATACAGACTCATTTGAATTGTTTATATACCTGAAGTTTGAGAAAGAACTGTGTCAACTGAAAAAAATACATTACAAACATTATTAAAATATGCATTTACATAAAGAACAAGTTTGTTCCTGTCTGGGTGCTTTGTTTCCTGAACATGGAAAAGACCACATCAAAATAAACAAATAAGTATTTTAGTTAAATGATCACACTCAGAAATGGAGAATAACTTGACAGCTAGGATATCCCCTGCAAGCTTGCTCATAGCATTGCTCCCGGCTGCTTACTCTGTCTTCTCCCACACTCTGCCTGTAGTAGAAGAAATTGTAGACTCCCAGACATGACTATCATAGACTTTTTTTTTCTTCATATTTCTCTAATGACTGCAATAGGCTGGGCCACAGTCTTGCACAAATAACTGCATTGCTACTCAAAAGTGTAATATATCAGAGGATAAAGAGGAAACCCCTATACAGTTAAGCTTCTAAATGCAAACTAAAACATCATTATCGCATTTTCTGCAGAGAAATAAGTGCCTCAGAACTAGTCAGTTGTGGGTTTCCACCTATTCCTGTGTGAGGCTGTCTCACAGCTCTGAACGGTGTTGAGATGGAACTGAATCATGAGCCCCTGGATGGAAGTGCTGGTGGGACACTCTGTGAAGCTGCCTTTATTTAGGAGTCTCCTCTTCTTCAAGCCACCAGTTCCTACTTCTGTTTACTTTCTTACCTACATTAAGATACAGCATAAGGTTCAGGTGGTGCATTTGTATGTACAACAGAGATAATTATATATGTTCTAGTCCTACAATTGAGCCTATTTGAATGGTTTGCACAGGGACAGCTATGTCAATTGATAATGTCAGGTCAATCATTATTGTAGGGCTGCAACTCTTTGTACTGAATAAAGTATCTTTAGTTCCTGGAACATGAAGAAATCATCTTTGCAGTCTAAAATTTGTCCTTAACATTCCCATATAGTAAGTAGCTTTATAGCTACTCTTGCTATTCTACCAGCCTCAACAGAATTATTCAAATTCCTGACATTGCTTTGATGAGACTTGCACAATCAGGATCTAGAGAAAATGATTAAAATAAATAAGTTATCATGTAGCTCCACCATTCAGTTGCATATGGAAATCTTCCAGTGAAAAAGACTTTAAGTTTCCACAACTGACAGTCAACCCAAGGAGCTTTATCATCAGTCAAAGAAGCTTTCCCAACTGAAAGCAGTGCTCTCCCATCTGAGATGAGAATACCCATCATCAAGACTCTCACATTTACCCAGGATGGGGATTAGCTTGGAGCATCAGGGAAACTCAAGAATGAGCCATAGTGGCAAACTAGAGCAAAGGAACACTCTGTGTGAGTACCTTGCACTAGAGTACCCTCCTGGGCCAGAGCTAGGAGGTGGCATTGCCAGGAGGTAGGCATCTTCATCCTTGTGGACCCACTAAACCAGAACAGACCACTGGGAACTAACATCCTGTTCTTAATCCAGCTGTATCAGTGAATGGATAAATGCTCTAACTGGTTGTCACTGCTCTCTGCTGGTTACCTCTTTAGAACTTGGTCATCAGAATGATCACCTTCAGTTCTGAGTTACTGGAAGAGCAGTTTCTGAGACATTCCTCAGCTGCTTCAAGCAGATTCAGGCCGGTTATGGCACACAACCATATTAATTGTTTAAATAATATGTCTGACTTTCCTTGAGATTCATTGGGGATCATCCACATGATTTGCTCCAACATTTGACTGTTAATGTTCGTAACTTCCCGGTAGAAGGTATAGTTAGGGATGGCAGTGGTTTCCATTCTTACAGCTGGATGCAAAAGACAAAGAGAGAAATCAAAGAGTGATTTTGAGGATACGAGTAACAACTAAAGGGTGGCCAAAGCATGCATCTCCATACTGTGTAAGGGAGAGTGGCAGAAAGGATCTCAATCTAACATTGACAGAACTGGTACATGCACACAGTACAGTGAGTTGTGAGCAATAACTCAAATTTGAGGCTTAGTACTTGCACAGGTACCATTTCAAAACTGAAAATGGAGACACAGAAAATGAATGCAACCCTATTGTACCATCACAGAGGTCTATCTTTCAGAAGTAGTTAAAAAATTGTAATAAGGATATCAGTTTTACTAAGAAAGTACATTCACACACTCAAGTGTACATTTTGTAAGCACAGATAAATTTTCAAATGCAGCATCTGCTTTTGGAGCAATGAAGAAAGTGATAAAATCATAACAGTAACAAGACAGAATAAAAAGCCTTTTTTTAAGGTTTGTACTTTTACCACAACACTACAGGTATATTTGTGTATTTGTTTTCTTTTTTTTTTTTTTTTTTTTTTTTTATTGCATTAAATGTATAGTGCAACTTTTATTTACTGACCAGAAACATATTTTAATTAAATGATATTAGTAAAAGCAGATAAACTTCACAAGTACAGCATTCTTTGAATGCATTAGATTTGCCACTTCTCTACTACAGTCTAAGTAGAATACTGTTTGATCACTAATAAAATACAATAACCATTCTACTCATGAGATTAGCCTGAGAAATCACTTGCTCTTAAGGGCCGAGTTATTCTGTTAATCCATACTCATGGGATTCACAGCGATTATATCCTTTGGGAAATCATGCATCTTTCTAAATATATTTCTAGTTTTCTTCAGAAGTACTGGTAGGAAAACAAGAACTGAATGGAATATATAGAGTGATTTCCCATGGTCTTTGCAAAGCAATTCATTTAATTGTATTACATTTACATAACTCCTAGGCCTTTTGCTTAAAAAGTGGGTTTATTTTAATCCATCTGTTGTCCTTTATTCTACTACAGGATAGAAATCACAACATGTTTCAGAGAGTTAATCATTAAAGACTATGAATTGCAGTTTTATGCACAAAAGGGCATAGGTACTGGCACAAATACACATTATATCAACTTATCACACTATCTGCTACACATTTAACTGCCTTTGATCTTATCTAATAAGAGATATATTGCTGAAATAATCACCATTTAAATATATTAGGTTGTTTGACATAGGTACTACACACAAGGAAAATCAATAATGATTATACAATCACTAGATACAATGTAAACTGCATACCGCAAATGTCTTTACGGGGTTAGATAACATCACAGAAATCCTAATGAAAGTCAATAGCCATTAGTTTTTAGAAGAAGCACTTGAACTTTTCGGATTTTTTACAGTAACTAGTCCAACCTTAGGTGCAAGATTTTAAAACAAATGAAGATCAAAGAAAGAATGACAAGTAGATTTAAAAGAATACGTCTCTGGGACTGGTCAATATTTGCTGCACTCTTGAAAAACTAGTAAATATATATTCATCTTCCATAGTAAGTGGAATCTATGCTAGCAAGATTATCCAGAACCTTCAAGTGAAAGTATTATTTTGATGTCTTTTTGTGATGATAGCTGAGTTAGTAACAACCACCTGTTAGCTCTCACAAATTGAAGCCAGTGTGCCTACATAAGAGGTAAGGTCACTACGTGGAATTCTTTAGCAAAGCTTTATTCCGCAGTCTTAAGTAGCACAAACAAACAAAATGACAACACAGTCTACAACCTCTATTAAGTTCAAAATCAGAATGTGGTTTGTGAATAATATCTTTCGTCAGTTCAGCCCCTCTGAAAGTGACACTCTGATATTCTTATTATACTTTCTAAAGCTACATTCTTGTATAATTTCAGGCTGTGCATATTTAGCAGGATTTTATATTGAACAGAAAGAATGGTATTTCAGTTTGAAAGGTGCAAAAATTAATCCTTTTGTAGAGATACTATAGTGTTGATTAGAGAAATATATAAGGTTTTATCAGAAATTGAGAACTAAAAGTGTTTCACATGTTTTGGCATAGCAAGAATGTAAGGACTTTCAGCAAAAGGTACAGCATTTACCTTTAATCGAAGATGAATGTAGTTTTATCTCTACACAAAATCAATTGGTAGTTCTTGGTACTTTCTAGATGTAAAAGAAAGTGCCCAATACAGTACACTGACATAAAGGTCCTGCTGCTATTGTCATCAATAAGATATAGAAAAGATTCTGTAGATAACCAGTCTTTGAAAATAGTTGCAGAGCTGTAAACCAATTTTGTCTCAATTAACTGATATTTTAAGCAACATTCAGAAGGCAATACAATATTTATTTTATATCTCTATGTTTTTGAGTCAGACAGTTTTCAAATCTCAATTTATAAGTAAACACCAAAAGAGGATAAAAAAAAGTTTCTCAAAAATATAATCATTAGTTCCTGTCTTCTTATAAAATTAAAAGATTTTAGAGGTGTAGAACCAACAGTTTATAACCCTTATCTTCTATCCACTCTAACATGGCTGTCAAATTTACTGTTTAAGCTTTTCTTTGTAATCACACTATTACGCACTTCATCACCTTCCCCACCCCCATCATTCGATCTAATGGTTTTAAAGGGAAAGGAAATTACTTGTCTTCACTGCCAGCACTTGACACTTTTATGGGTCATTTGTAATGAAGCTATTCTTCGGTTTTAATGGAGACCTTGATTTGGACCAGTGTGAATAATTGTCAAAAGGTGATTAATTAAATAATCACCACCACCCTGTAAAATGGATCAACATATTACATTACACTGATCCAAAAGTTATTTTATTCCTGCATTAGACTTCAAATTCTATGCATTTAAACAAGCCTTAAACTGGGCCATATAATTTACTACACATTAATTATACATATTGTGTGGCTAAAGTAAGGAAAAGTGTTTTACACCTTTTTTAACTCTGTAAAATATGCTGCCAAGGTTTATAACACTAAAAGATCCTTTGGGGGAATAATATTTCTGACTGACAATACACACACACACACACACACATATATAGAAAGTAAATAATATTATCTACATAAACTTAACATTTAGAAAGATGTCTATGTTTTAGAAACACACAGTTTTAGGTGAAACATATTTAAAAAAACCCCACACAACTCCACGTTTAGTTACATCTGAACAAGAGACAAGCATATGGTTAATAGCCTGTATAGAAGATGGATAGATATGTACTGTTAAATCATGAAATATTATTCTTTAGTTTAGACAGTCCTGTGCAGGTTCATGCACTGCTAACTCTTCCAAGTAATAAACTTTGTTAGAGCCATAGCTTTTGTTATAGCTTATTGCCTTCACTTCCTTTTAGACAGCTGAAATACTATTAGCAATACTATTTATAATTTGCTCACAGTCTATATAAATGAAATGTCAGGATTTTGAATCACAATTTTTGAGACTAAATACGATAATGCAGCATTTTGGTTGCTGAACCTTTCCAGAAGAAATTAAGTTTAAAAGTATTGCTGTTTAAGGTATAAAAAGACACCAAGCAAAGTGCATATATAAATAGTCATTGTGGGAAATTGGAGAGAGAGAATGTCTTTTTTTCGAGCACATTTCTGCACTTGTTCCAGTGTCTACAAAATACTTCAATAGACTGACAACAGAGTCACATTTCAGACAAACATTAAATAGCACCAACATGTTAAATGATGATAGAAAAGGCAATACTTCACAGAAATATGTAGGTGTCTGCTGTACACAAAAGGCAAATAGCTGTTTTGAACTGTGAAGACTATTTAAAGGTTTAGTGTACACCTTGGATTCCTGCTGCCTGCATAAGTACAGAGACCTAAATCCACTGCATACTGGGACTAACTGATCAAAGCAGTAGTTAAATCTATCCATGGAAAATCTAAGTAGTCTTTGGAGGCAACTCTTTGAATGCAGATTAGTGATTTCATTGAAGTAGTCAATCAACTGCTTTTTTCTGGTTGTTAAAATGTCACTGAGTGAACACAGTAGATAAAAAAATGATGAGCAAAAAATAATATTTCAACTTGAACAAACTTGCTATTTGTAGACTGGATCACATGAATCTGCTTCAGTCAAGATCATTTCAGAGGTAGCTACAGGAATGAATCCCACAAAGGGACTAAGTTTAATCATCCAATCCCAGACTGTATTGATTTTGGAACTACTTGCAATGACTATATAAATAAGCCATTTCTTTGCAACTGTATCTGGAGTCGGTCATGAACCCAAAACCTTCACAACCTGGTCCAAAGTGAATTATGCCCTGCAGAAATAAATTAATAAAACTAACACAGCTAGGCTTCTCTACCAACTTATTTTCACGTTTCAAGAGCTTAAAAATATAAAATCAATAATCATTTAGTCATAAGGGTAAATGAAGCGACATAACATCAAAGTATACCCTTTAGCCATTCAAGTCATTCTAGGTAATTTATCTCATCAAAAGGCACTGGTAATAATCCTTTCCACTCTGAGACAAGCCGCCACACAGCTGCTGTATTATCCTAGAGTAAACAAGTTTGGAGAAAATATTAAAAATCAATATCTGTTTCCTTCTATCAGGCCAGATGGCATCCATCATAAATCTGCCTTTGTAAAGAGTTCTTTAGGTTTAGCAGCTAGAGTGTGAAAGACAACTGAATTAACAATATAAAACTCAGGCCAGTTTAATAGGAATTGACAGCTGGATTTCCTTAAATTTACAATATTGAGGCAACTGAACAATTTGCTAAAATTAAACAGACATGGAAAACAATCCATTACATTAATATGCTATCTAAAGGAAGCTTTGACTAATCTTGGACACTCTGAATAGTAACATTAACTTCACAGAATCCGTAACAGCACAAACATGAAAGACTCCCAATTGTCATTTTTTGCATTCCTGTGGTTCTCATGCCACAAAACACAGCAATCACCTCTCCTTTGAGGGTCTGCCATGCAGTCCTAGTACTGTCAGGCAGTACTTACAAAAAGTTTTGAAAAAAGGAACCCAATTACAACATCCTGAACACAATAGCTGCAATTCTCAATCAGATTTTGTAGCGGCTGTTTAAATCACTGTTGCATTGAAAAACAAATCTGCAAGTTCATCTCGGTCCTTTACATACAACTTTAATGTTGAATCCTTGTGGGCTACTGATTGTGCCACCATGAAGGCAACGGCTCTCTTCAGCATAAACTAGGGCCTCAAAGTGAAAAAGACTGTTGTAAAGACTGTCATATTTCATGTTTTATATTCTGCCAAAGGATCTTTTCCTGAGTATTGTAGAAATGGTTTATCAGGTGTCCTTTTGTAAACCTGTGGAATGGGGTGCGTCATGCTGGAGAGGGCTCTTAAACACTTCTAGTTCAGACTGCACAAGCTCCTTTTTTCTGACATGTGGACTACTTTGCTCGGTCAGCCTCTTTCATCCACCCCTGCTGTTTTTACTTAAACAATCTTCTGTTCCTTGGGTGCATCCAGAATGTGGGACTTCCAACCCTAGACTTCAAATGTGAAAGACCCAAGAAAAACTCGCCCTGTCAGTATTCAAGGTGACATCACTGCATGTGGCTTTTGGATGGATTTGAGAATCTGTCTTCAAACAGAAACATTGCTGCAAGTTTACTCACAGTGTGGCTAATCACCGCGCCATGATACAGTTTGATGCCAGCTCAATTTCAAGGTTCGAAGCCATAGGAATCTAGGTCTCTTCTGGTTCACAGATGACACAGATATTTATGTGCTGAAGGGGCTTCAATTAGTCACTGACTGTAGTATAACTTACTTGTGACATTATATTTCAAATTTCATCAGAAACATATGCTTTTTAATCAATCCATCATTTATTCTCAGTCATCTGTATTTTCCCAAAGTAGATGCACATTCATTTCTCTGTGCTGGAGGATGACTCAGACTTCACTACAGTACTCTTCCTTATGCCTATATAGCCCCAGAGTGTAATAATTTACGGTCTTGCCAAATCTGTGGCCAGGAGCAGATGAATTATTTGTTGAGCTTTTTGTAGTTCCATATTTGGCATTAGCTAATAAGATAATTTGCATATTTTCAGTTCAGTTACACAAAATCGTAAACATCAGGTGATAAGACCACATATCTTCTCTCAAGAAAACCTGAGAAAAGGCATAACCAGTGCAACTCTTTTCAATCTTAGGGGGAATAAATGGGTGAATACTCAGGGTGCCGAGGGAAAGGCTTGCAAATGGAAAACTGGCAAGTGCCTGGGACTGATGGCAGGCTCCGTTTCGTAAGAAAAGGGGAAAGCTGCTGGGATAGATACTGGCCTCCTCCTCTGTCTCTGGCAGTACTCCCCAGCTGCTGTTTCTTCTCTCAGGTACAGCAGATGCAATGGACACAAAGATCATTTGTCTGGTTGCCCAGAGGAGCCACTGGCTCTCCTAGAACAGCTTTGATAGGGCTGTGGTAAATTCTTTGTTTTAAGTCAAAAGTGCGAACTCTTCCAAATCTGAAACCTAGGGGTCCTGTGTCACACAAAGGACCATATCATACTAATGCCAATGGTCCCATCTGCTATAGAATTGGCTGGCTGGCAGAAGGAGCAACTGTCACCCATCCTTTAGTCTCAGCTGTGTATGCCATGGCTTAACTTATTTGCAGGAGCCCACGGCAGGGTATAAAATAAGCAAGCATCATTCCAGAGATATGAGACTTGGAGGGCTTCCAGCTTTTGGGATTCTTCTCTCAATCCCTTCTTTCCTTCTCACAGAGATTCCCCCTTCCCTCTCCTCTCTGATCCTGTTACTGGGTTCAGAGTACAAGTGACTTTGTAGTGAAATTTGCTAGCATAATAAGTTTCAGTTAGTAGTTGAGCTGGAGGGCAAAGAGAGTCTTGTGACATGATAACATTTTCCTATGAAATTGCACCTACAAAGAGAGCTGGGACAGAGAAGCACAAAGCTGTGGGAGGAAGGAATAAGCTTAAAGAAGCACCCAAAGAAAGCAAAAGAAAAAAACCCCTGGTCCTCTGAAAAAGCCTGAGTAGAGATTGGCAAGATGAGTTAGATGTTTAGCACATATCTGGATATGTTTCTGGGAATAGGATCTGGATATCAGATGACTGGAAAGATACTCTGTGGGATCTAGCTGATTTGGGGCAGTGTTTCTTATGCATTTCCACTCTCCCCTTTTCAAATCAGTATCAGTATTCTCATTCACATAAAAGGATACGTAACGAAGGACTGATTGTGCCAGAAAAGTCATTAGATTTAAGTTATTTTCCCTTCCCGCAGATCTTCCATGAGATAAGATGGTTACATTGAAGGTAATTATATAATATATGATCATTTAAATAATAAAGATAGTGAGACAAACATGCTGGTTATTTCCCCCTAAAAACTATAATCATTATACCATACTATATTATGTCAATGCTAAAGGCAATGGGGCTAGTTTTTTATTAAGCAGAGTTCTATAATTAGTCTGGCTATTTTATTTTCTCCAAATAATGTTATTATTGATGTTATCATTCCTCTGAACTTAATGGTAGACAAATAAAGGTAATTATTTCAATAAGTACTGTTAGTATTAAACACTTTATTAGGTGAAGTAGAAAGATTAGACAAAGTTTCTTCTAAAATACAATGGCTGAAATAATATTCTTTAGTATTTTTATTATTCTTATATATTTTGACTTTATTAATAGCACTGCTAACTCACGTGGTCATGGTAGGTATCCTCAGTTAAAACATATTTCCAGTGGTTCACTCTAGAGGGCCTGAAGTCTTGGCTTAAGATAGCAACTTACAAATGGCTATCAAGACTTCAAATACCTACTTTTCAAAAAACGTATTCTTTGCCTTTGATACTAAGTTCAAGTTGTGTGAACAGAGGCCGCAACATCCGGCACAAATTAAAGATCTTTTGAGCAGAGAATAAGAAATCCACTGCAAAGGGATAACAATCACCCCACCTTACACTTACAATTGAGAACCATTGACATTTCCTTCATTTTGATTGACATGGACTGAAGTACAGATACCAACTTCACCTGAACTTCAGAAAGTGAAGACATCATAATCATCCAGGTCTGGATAGGAAAAAAGATACACACACTGAGAATATCATGCAGCCTCTTTTACATGAGGGAGCAGATGACTTAAACAGAACTTTTCATAATCCTGCACAAAAATTGCTACAGGCAGATGATCAAATTCTCAGAAGGGAAAAACACTTCTACTTACCTAGGAACTGGAGACGATTTAACAGCATTCTGTGCCCAAGAACAAAAAGGCTGCTAATGGGCTCAAGACTCAGTACAACACAAGTTTACTTTCATCACTGAGAATGGATACCTCTGCTGTAACTTTGTCATTTATAAGTATGATGTGTAGTCATGATTCAGTCATCCTATGTCTTCTCTGTGGTCACTGGAATAAAACAGGCTTGTCCCAAGATGCTAAGATAAGCATCTAAAATAGGACAGCCGAACTGTCCTTAAGAAGCACTTCTCACCATTGACTGTAAGGGTAGCTTAAAGTAAATAACTCAAATGTAGACATCAAATTTTATTTGTCTAAAACTTCATCAGAATCTCACCATGGGGAACAGGTATTCAGCCTAGAGATCAGCTAAATGTCTTTGCTACATCTAAGCCTAATCACATCTAAACTGAATCAAGCTCAAATTTATCTTCATAGATAAAAAGACTCTGCTAATGCTAAAATTCATAAGGAAGGCATTTTCTCCTGAGATGCCTTCTTACATAGAAGCCTATGAAAAGGGATCATTTTATAGAAAATAGCAATCTCTATAATCATAAATATTTAGTTATACAAGTTGACTGTATTGAGCATGAAAGTTGCTTGCACACTACAGATCACAATTTTACCAGAAATCTTTCTGTCTCAGTAGACAAAACTGACCAAAACTGCAGTCAACAGGATGTTGCCTTGTCAGCTTGAGACTTGAATGTCTGCCACAGCAGTGTTCAAATGATACAATTGCTACATTGAAGAAGGTATAGTCTGGAGCGGTTAGGTAGTAAATTGCACAGAAAGAGTCTTTGTCATGGCAGTCATGAAAGACCTCAGAATCTTAAGAGAATGATTACATATAAATAAACAATTGTGCTTCTGTGAAAAAACCCACAATCCTGAACTCCAGCCCTTAGTTGGACATTATTGTTCTCAAAAAGAGTTTATTCCCTGTAATTTCTTTCCTGCGTTTTCACTGTGTTGGAAAGTTAGTCATTCACTGCATGCTTATCTCTATTTGTTGAAATACAAACCTAGAATTGGTTTGTATAAACTGGACATGGTCAATTGTTAAAGATCAGAAGTGAGCACCCTAATTAAAAGTATGGTCTCTGCTCCTTCAGCGTTTGGACAAAAATATTTCCAAATTTAAGGACAGCCTGATATGTAGATACATAAATGATATAGATCTTAACCTCAAAGCAGCCCTGTTTATCATGCAACCATTTTAATTTCAATGGGAGTCTATCACGGGGAAGAGCATTGCCTGCTGTAATCTACCAGCATTAATCAGTCGGCCAGTGGATTAATCAAAAGCCCAAAAAAGCTAGGGTTAAAATCAGGCATCATATTTCTTGTTGCAAAGAAATCTGACGTACCTATTCCTAGGTAATTCCAGACAATTTTATCACCAGTTCCCTTAATACAGGCACTTTCTACATCTCCCACAATCCAAGATTTCTCAATTTACTCACCTTAGAGCATACTAAAACCATGGTTAATAATTTAACAGAAAAGTTTAAATTCAATTCATGTATGCACAAAAAAGCATGTGTATGGCACAATCCTAATTTTGAAATGGAAAATAAAAAATTCATATGAACCCATAGGAGAAACTGAACCTTGTTATTTTTAGAACTTTTTTAATGAGCGTGAACTCTTTTGTTCTTTTGATAAGTATCATGAAAAATTGAACATTCCTAATTTCCACCTCTGGTGATTTTTTCATATTAGACATTTATTTACACAAATTACTGGTCTTAAATTGAATTATATTCCTACAACTCCTCTGCTCATTGAATACTTTTAATCTTTAATAGAAATAGAGCAGCTTTCCATTTACACAACAGACCTATATTATGAAATCAGGACAGTAAACCAATATTGTTTTCAGATAGCAGAAAAAATTAAATGACAGTTGTTTGATATACATACACATATATAATCTATACTATATATGAACAGATTAATATTCTTTATTCAAACATAATTTTAAATATTCACTTTTTAACTCATCAGATAGATAGGCTATACCTGCTCAAAAGGACGTGAAATTCCATCTCAGCATAGACATTTAGAAAAATCTTACAGTTGTTTATCCTATTGTTTTAGCTGAGATTTTTGTCACAATCCATTGTTTGTGTATAAGAACGGTGTCCTTTGCTATCTACAGCAAGACCAGATGTGTTAGGGCTGGTCTGACTGGACCTCTGCATCAAGAGAGCATTCAATAACCGGAAATAATCTGAACACTTTTGTATGTCATAACTGGACTAAATAAAAAGTGTTTATCCTCTCCTTAAAACACAGGATGGGAAGACATTAACAATAAATCTGATCACCAGTTACCCCACAACATGCTAAACCCTTAGCTAGGAATGACTAAATTATTCATCACAGTAAAGCTAGAAGTATCCTGGTTGAAAGAGCTGGTTGAACATCCAGAAATATAGTTGGTCCTCAAAGTGTTCTCAGTTTTTTTCAATTGACATACAATCAACACATTAGCTAGGCTGAGCATGGCCCCCACAAATACAGTTGTATACTAGATGAAGTGTTTGGGCTGTAAGTGGAAGTTAGGTACTCCAGTGTCTCACTATCCTCACAGTAAAGAATTTGTTCCTCATATCTGATCTAAATCTACCCTCTTCCTGTTACCCCTTGTCCTATCCTCACACTCCTTGATAAAGAGTCCCTTCCTACCTTTCCTGTAGGCCCCCTTTAAGTACTGGAAGGCTGCTATAAGGTCTTCCCTGAACCTGTTCTCCAGGCTGAACAATCCCAACTCTCTCAGCCTGTCCTCACAGGGGGCATCCTCCAGCCCCCCCCCGATCATCTTTGTGGCCTCCTCTGCACGTGCTCCAACAGATCCATGTCCTTCTTGCACTGGGGGCCCCAGAGCTGAACACAGCACTCCAGAGGGAGTCTCATGAGAGCAGAGTAGAGGGGGAGAATCACCTCCCTCAAACCTGCTGGCCACACTTCTCTTGATACAGCCCAAGATATGGTTGGCTCTCTTGTCTTTTCTCCAGCTTTTACATCTGTAACTCATTTTGGTTTATCTGTAAGATCTGAAGTAGGTGCCAAGATAATGAGGGTAAAATAATTTCTGGCTGAAGCTGATTTACCTTGATTTGATGTGCATCTAGCAATAAAAAAAACTATATCTTTTTTACAGTAAATCACAGGCACCTGCATTCTGCAAGAAATATTTCCTGTTGTTGTATATGATTAGTTAGCTAATATTTTGGTAATGGGCATTTGAGCTTCGTAGAGCTCAAAAATATCATGACATGTTAATAGACTTTATAAACATCTTTCAGAGCTCTGCCACAGGACTTATGGCAACTGAAACATGTACAACTTTCATAGTGCTGGTCCAAAAATAATTATAAACTTCTCAGGTTTAAGAATTTAGTAACTCCATGGCTCATGGGACTAAGAAGCAAGTATCTTTTTGCAAGAGATCTCTCTTAAAAAACACACTTAATATTGTTTTGAAGCTCCATACACTAAACAAGTTAGTTGAAGGAGTAACACATGCATATTTTACATAGTTTACAAAGCTCTTAAAATAAATAGTTCTGATTCCAGGAATCTAAAAGTTAGTTAGTAACTGTTTAAATATTTATAAACATGGTTGAATGTTTGATAAAATTAGTCAAAATCTTCTGGAAAGAAGTTGTTTTTAAAGTGACAAAACTCTGTTAATTCGGTTAAATATAGAAATGATTTTATAAATTAAAGACAAGAATATTCATGTTTGCATATTAATGTCTTGTATTTTATAAGTGTTGAACATAGCTAAGGAAAAGCACTATAAACTTTGCCACAATTATGTTATTAGAGTCCTTGTTCATACTTCTTTAGGTAAACAAATCACTAACATATGTATTGGGTCACCAGCAGTCCTAATAAAACATCCACTAATGCCAGAACTGAGCTACCTTCACCTCAGAGTTTTCAGAATACAGCTACAGTAATAATTCTTAGTCTAGAAAATTGCATTAAGGGACAGTTTAGAAGCACTCAATCTGTTTTGTTCATCTGAGAGAAAGTTGAGTGGTTACTTTCTTCTGTGTTGTTTGTGTAGCTGAAGAGAACATTTCTGATGGAAGGGTCCTACATCTAGCTTGAAGAGGTATGACAGGATCTTTCAGACGAAGGGTAAAGTGAAATAAATTCAGACAAAGTGTATACTTTTAGTGGTGAGGACTGTTGTCTATCAGCACAACTTGTTAATTGTGATAACTTCTGCATTACTTGAAGTATTTAAATAAAAGTTGGTGACTGTATAAAAGATGTTCTGATTAAATAGGGATATGTGGAATTCATATAGGAATATTTTAGTGAAAATCTCAGCCTTTTGTTATTCAGGGAAGTCAAAAGAGACTGCTGTAATGTCATACTCTGATCTTTAAATTCCCTTCCTCTTTTTTGGCTGAGATTCAGGTTTCACTTGGTGCAAAGGATGCTGAAGTCTCCAGCTCTAGAGGGGTATACAGGATCCTAGATGATCATACACAAACCCAAGAAATTTGAAGAATATGAACGTATTGTTTTCTGGAATGGATTCTAGCAAGAATATGAAGAAAGGTGAGTCTGATGGCTAAGGCAGTTTGTGGGAAAATTTTTTTGCAGATAGGGTTGCCAGTCTTTGGGCAGGAGTTCCTCCACACTAAAGAGATGGAAAGAAATCCTTTTTGAAGCTTATATGTAGCTCAGAGATTTCTTCTTTGCTGCATTTGCACAATGACTGGAGCCCACATACGCAAAGACATCTGGATGACTGCCACATTCCCTTTATATCAGATTCCCTGCAGCAGCTTCACCAGAAGCACAGTCCACTTTTCCAATATCTAAGGACCTGGCAACAATTTATATTTCAAACAGTCCTACCGTGAGTGTTGAGATACAACTGATGAGACTATGTTATCCATCATCTTTGTGGCAAACTTGGGATCACAGCTGCTTAGATAATGTCCTGAAAGCTGTTATTTAGGAATCTGAGGCTGATTAGATGTTAGTATTAGAGAAAGTAGAGCTCACAGGGACAAAGGAGACCTAAACTACTCCATGTTAACTTCAAGGAAGAAAATACAGGAACCAATACATTAACATTAGTTAGTGTATAAATGAGTCACAACACTGTTCAGACACTGACTGTCCCATTGGCCCTGACAGTGACAGTAGAATGTGCAATGAGAGTTCCTACCTCCCAGAACTCTGGGATGCTTCCTGTAAGCATTTAGATGCACCTTACTCAGGAGGCAGATGAGACTTGTATCTTGAGCTAAAGCTCAGTGTTGACTGCCAAAAAAGTGCAATATGCTAGGTTCTGGGTCCCTGGAATGCTCTTGAATTCAAAGCTCTTTGGGACCACTTTGGGACCACAGCCACTGTGTAGTGATATCATATGTGGCTTTGGGGCAGATTAATTACCTCTCTTGACTTCTAGGTGAGTAGCACAGCTGGTATCCTACTCCTGGATCTATTCAATGTGTATAATCAGTCTACAAGAGTCAGGCAGTCCAAAGCATTCAGGGAAATTCAGAAAGATGTTCTGGGAGTGTCAGTCAGATTGTCCACAGACTTCATTGCATGGAATGGCCTAATGCAAACATATGAGAATTTGAAAGGAAGAGTGGCCTTGCCAATGTTTTGAGGGTGAAAATAAGATGTATGCCAATATGAATCCCCTTCGCAATGCCATTGTCTTCCTTCAAAGATGCACTGATACGATGAGTGTGATTGGTTTTTGGAACATCAGATGCTATTTTGCTGACACTTGTACCAAGTTCCCAGGACTTGCATATGACATCCCAGTCTGGAACACTGATGGAATCTGAAAATCCATTGGTGATGTCTGAAAACTCTCTTCAGTTTTGCCCCGAAGAGATGCAGTTAAATTTAAGGACATGCTGCTGGGGATGAACCTAACAAATAGCTTCTGGTACAGTGAGCATAGAGTGAATGTTGCAGGGATCACTGACCTGAGTATTCCCAGGAAACAGTCATAGGTGGGTGTCTCCCCTTCTCCCCATTTGTGTAACTTTAGGAAACCCTCTCAGATATAATGGTTTGACTTGTGTAAGTAACATTATGATGATTATACGCTTAAGCATCTTGCACAGCACTTTTACCCAGTAATATAAGCAATGTTAAACAGAGCATGTTCTCTTTTCTAATTTTGCTAAAACTTATAATTCATTGTTAATTTGTTAACAACAAACTGCCAGGGAGCTGGTCAAAAGTTTTAAAGGGTGAAGCAAAATATTTCAAATAGTTAATATATAGTTTTCCTTTGTCCTTTGTTCTGTTGTCATGATCAGAGAACACTGGTATATTTTTGAGGCATAAATGATCTTTGAAGAAGTAACTATTTTTTGGTTACTATTATGTTGTATATCTTTTCTGTTTAACCTAATTTACTTGTAGTTTAAATAACTTTTTCCAATCTGTCATTCCCATTCCCACACTTGATGCAATAGAGATATATCAGCTTGTTAATATATTACTTCAGGCAGTTAAAAAAACAGGATAGATGTTTTGGACAAGAGCTTAGGCATACCAATATTAAATTTCTTCAGAACTCCAGGATAAAACTACTAGAAATCACCATAATGATATTCATCCATCAGTTTACTTTAGAGTTTCCTCTTTTGTTGCTTTAGCTTCTGAGTTGCCTCATATCCACTGCACAAGAATAGAAGATCTGGGATAAATCTCTCCCACCAGCTCTTAAAAATATCCAGTTAAGTATGTTGATGTCTAAAAAATGTCCATATTCCCTTTATAAGCTAGCACGGCTAAACTAGGAGGAGCAGTAAGCCAATGAATACACTTCTGGTATGCTTTAAGTATTTCATATTCAGCTATTTTCTGTCTAAGATATTAACTTTTTAAAATTCAGAATTTACATTTTACCTGCTGTAGTTGATAGTTTAAAAACCAATTAGACAGTATTTGGGCTTTATTGAATAGGATTTTCTGAACTGAATATTTTTGCGCTTGGAATAATCTCTTATTTTTTTTCTCTTGAATATTTCACTGTTGATAATTCTTGTACAGATGTAAAGTACTTACTGGAGAACAGAAAATTTTCAAATGCTGTTGGAATGTGGTTTTAGTAACTGTATTTGCTAGTTTACTTTTATCATGTGAAGATGAATTGGAAGAGGAGAACTGAAGACACATTAAGAAAGCAGACTAATGTGGCTGAAGTTAGGTTCTCTATTACCCTTGTATTTACGAGTGGTATGGATGAAACTTGGCAATGCATATTGGAAATTGTCATGGTCAGGTCAGGCCTTGTCATAATATATTCAGAGTTGAAGGTATATTGATGCTCATATCAGGGCAAACCAAAAGCTTTCACTAAACTTGGTGGTTATTGTTTAATATTGACCATATTGTCAGGCAAACTGAAATCAGAGTCTCATTGGCAAGTGCAGCAAAACATACAGCAAGTTTTTGTATTTCTCTTAGTATTTCTCAAAATATTTTTCAAAATATTTTCCCAGACCTTCCCCATTTGAAAGAAACTTCTCTTTATGTGCCCAGAAATTCTAGTTTGCTGCAGTAACATACTGCTTCTGCTGATGCGGTATTTCGGGAAGCCTTTCAAAATATCTGAATGGCTGAAGTTTTGAATGCTAATACCATGGTCTCAACTGAGGTACAGTAACTTCACTGATTCTGACATCCATGACCAGAAGTTTAATATTTAAGGTAGCAGTCAAATAGCGTATGGTATCAGTCACAGAATACAAAGCAGAAAGCAAAGTGGAGCACCATGATAGTGTCACAGTATGATGAGCAGGCAAAAGATATAGGAATAAGGGGGCAAGGTCATAAGAAAAAAAATCTCCTAACCATTTTCCTGCTGCAGCAGGCCATGGAGATGCTTGAATTCCCTCATTAAGTTACTCTAGGTACGTAGATTACTTTCAGTCACAGCTTAGGCCATCTAAAGCTGTAATTTTCTCCTCCCTGTCTTGACTCAAGTTTCAGTTCTCGTGCTGTGCTGCTTCTCTGCCAACACAAGTGTTTGTGTGCCCACACACAGTGAAATGGATTGAGAAACTTCTCTGTCTGCTAATTATGCATGGTGTCCTGATCTGGTTTACCACCTGACAGATATTTGCACCAGGATGATGGAGTAGGCAGTATGGGGCAAGGACAAATGACCAAAGGTGGGAGTTGATGAGGCAAGAGAAAAAGTGTGGGGGTGAACAATGAGAACCAGCAGTTTTGTGAAAGACTCTTTTATGATCTACATCCTAAGATGCTGTCACAAGATGACCACATCTTGACCTCATCAGGGTACTCAGAGCAAAATACTGCTGGCACTACGTGAGCTATATGTTCCTCTGCTTGTATCGCTGTTGGGATCCAGTCAAACAGATGTCCTCTCAAAGTGTCAAGTGGACAGAGTATTACACAAAACAGTGCCAAAGGAGCTCCTCAGTGCCTTCTACCTCACTCCAATTAGCACTAAGCTGAGATGTGGAGGACCAAGATGGAGGATGCCCTCTACTCAACACAGAGTGATGGGATAGAAGTGGTTATGCGTTTCATATTCTTTTTTTGCTACGGCTAAAGAATAATTTAAATGTCGCTCTACTGGGGACTTTAGCCTGATTCTCAAGTATGTATTCTAGTAACCTGACATACAGAATCCATATGTTACCTTGATCTCTGGCACAAATAATACTTACTTTTTTGTATAGGTCTAGTGCCAACAAAGAAGAGTGAACAAGTAGGTGCCTGCTTAAGCTTATGAGAGTTTCTGGTCCCTGATATGAATCAGATGAGATCAGATGTGGATCAGATGTACCAGCAACCTGGACCTTCCGCATTCTACCTGAGACCTTGACACTCAAGATAGGGAGGTAGTCCCCACACAACACTGTCTGTATGAGAAATACTTGACACCTAATGCAAGAAATATGTTCACAATCACAACTGTCAAGGAAATAAATAAATCTCAGACCCTTAGATCTGAAGTCTTCCCTGGTGTCTGGCTTGACTGACTGTTTTATTTTCATTGTGCCAGCTGAAGTAAAGCTTACCATCAAACCCTTCTCAGACATTACAGCAGGGAGCCTGGGGATCAAATCCAGAGTGAAATACAGGCACAGTGAGACTGTGTCACAACAATTGAAAGTTAGGTGCCTAGCTCTAGGACAGTAATTCATAGCTGTGAAAGAGAGAATGGGGAAGTTTTACTCACCTAAGCTCGGATTCATACTATCCAGAACACTCAATAAAACTTTTCCAAAACAACCTATATGAAATGTTGGCTGCTCAATCCATCCTTCCTTGGCTGCTTTGGTTATATCCAACATATGATGTATAGAATGTAAAAGCAGTTCCAGGAGCAAGTTTTTTGTTTTGGGTTTGTTTGGGTTTTTTTTTTGGTTGGTTGGTTGGTTGGTTTGGTGTGGGGTTTTTTGTTTTTGTTTTTGTTTTTAAATCTTTTAGCTGTGTTTTGAAATTAACCTCTCTATAGCACTTGGTATCCTCTGGGCAATCCTGGCAAACCAAATCCTTCAGTGGACATTATGACAGGCTTACCTTGGGACAGACACACCTAGGCACACTATTTCAAACATACTATACTGGTGTTCTGCCAACATTTAGAAATTGTAATGTTAATCAAAAATCTACATCCACCTGATATGTGTGGTTGCAATACAAAGTCCTGAAAGCAGTTCTAATTAACCCCTCTTAAATTTCCCCTTTCCATACCTATTTCTGGCTCCTTCCCACTCTTACATTGGATGGTGTAGCTGAGGTTAGAGATATCTCTATGCTTTACACTGCAGAAGACTGGTATCACTCAGGGGAAATTCGCTAGGGAAAAATGTCTAGTCACTGACCATGTTTTGTACTAGTTACTTTTGTGTAAAGTCTCCTAAGCAGACTTCGCTAAGTCAGCTCTAGGAGCTATGGAGATACTTAACCCAGCTAAGAAACAGTAAATCCATTGATTTAAAATGGACTTAGTCTGAACTGCTTACAAGAGTAAATGCTCCTTAATGTCAATAACAGTTGCAAAAGTGAGCTCTAAATTTACAAAGGTGCAATAGCTGCCTTAGTGAGACAATTTCTTGATCTGTTCAGCTCTGATTGAGAGCTTCAGGAAGTAAATAGTAAACAGAGCTTGTTGGTAATATCCTGCTGAAATTTACCAATGGAAAATCTTTTTTTTCCTCCCTGAATTGAAATTTTTAATACACTTTGATATACCACCCTGATACAAAAATGACAGTTTCTTAATCTTCCCAAGAAGATACTTGTCAATGTTTTTGTAGGTGAGCTGGAGTATAGGCAGAAGGCAGAAGATCCCAATTACCTGCCTCTGGCATTTCTTTCCTCCTCCAAGTCTGGCTGTAGGAGGAACAAGGCACCTGTGGAATACATTTTTTTGGTGTCCTGACTTAATGTGTATTTTTTTCTTCTAGAAAAAGTAACTTTTTCACAGGCTAGGATTTCCATTTTATATCTAGCTTTGATGTCATAACATCTGTCATATCTCACACAGTAGGCAAAATGGGAACTTTTCTGTTGTAGCATCTGTTACTATAATGATAATTTAGGTCAGAAATTATATGCAGGGCTCGCATGCTTCATGTAATATTGTTGAAATTAATGAACTGGTCATCCTGATTGTGACTTTAATTACCCACACTCAACTCAGCAATCCTAGCTTGGGCTAGAAAATTCAAACAGTAGAAGAGCACTTGAAATTAATAGATACGTTATCAATACAGGATCACTGATTCTCCCACTGAATTATTAGTTTCAGCCTCACTTATGTTTCCTTCCATATTCTTCAGAGTTAAAACCCCACTTAACGTGGTTAGAAATATTTTTGTGTGCATGGGAATCTGGTAGTGACAATGTTCAGTTAAAATTCAGCCTACTGCTGCAATGAAGTCAGAACCCAGAGGAGAAGAGAAATAAAATAAAATAAAAAAAAAAAAAAAAGAAAAAATAAAAGCAGTTTGCATGGTCAGAAGATTGAAAACTTGCTCTTTCTTGCTTATCTTAACATGAGCTGGTATAGGAAAGTTGAATGGCATTTTATTGATTCTAGCCTTTGGTTTCAAACAGAATCATTGATATTTTATTGATATCCTCATATGTAACTACTGTTTAATGCCATGATTCTATTTATTAAATGTACTTGTCACAATAAAACATTTTTAAAGGGAAAAAATCATTTATCTAAGTAAAGAAAGGTAAGATAAAACCTATGTAATTATTCACCTTTCAATCTTTAAGAACCTTATTTTCTAAAGAGAATGCATGAGTGCTGTTTAGCTTTTGGTTCAACTAAACTCAAACCTTTGAAAGAGGTGTTATGCATGAATAAAACAAACAAACAATAGAATGGTTGATTTTCACAGAAGTGGAATTTTGTCAATTAACTGAAGCTTAGTGTTATTAAACAATAATTAAGCATTTGAAGCATAGTCTTTTACACTTGCTAATCTTGGTAACTGTTTACATGCTACTGTTTGTTAAATGGCAAAGTTTATTGATTTGGAAAATTCAGTACCACTTTGTATATTTTTATTCAGTCTGTGTTCTTACATGCAGTTCAGCATTTTTAAATGTCAGCTGCAAAGTATTATTGATCTGTAATTAAAAGTGCAGAGAAAAATTAGCATAGTAGAAGTTTGTGGTCATTAGCACAAGTACTGTTAGGCAATTATTTAGCTTGCTTTAACATCTCTTTTTTTTCAGTTATTGACATACAATACTCACCTGCACACTTTTATTTTGTTAAAAAGGCAAGTTGAATAGTTACCAAACAGTGGCCCTTTACAGGGTTTTTGATATCAGCACTTTGTGGAATTATCTAAAAATCGTTTCTTTGAAGGATTTTCTTAAATGGAAGAATATTAAAGAAAAAAAATAGCAACTACTATAGCTATACTCACTATCTAGAAACACTTATTGTCTAAAATCAGAAATTACTTTTCCCATATGAATAGAGCTGAGAGAAAAATGAGATTGGACTAATAGGATTGGATTTTTCTTTCTAGCTTGAGATGTAGATTCATTGATGAAGTACATACTTGTTAGCATGTATACATTTTTTTCTCTAATAATATTTTTTTTCTTCATTGAGTATAACATATGTCCTTTGAAAGTCTTCTAACATGGATTGTTTTCTTTCTGGTTCATCTCAAGATCAGGTGAATAATAACTGGAGGTGACTGGAAGGCCTAAACAAAAGACCTTCCACATCCAAGTTCAGTTTCTGGTAATTAGCACAAATTGGTGACCTTGCTGGTGCTTCAACAGAAGGGCTGAGTAACATGAAGAGAGGACCTGTAGGATGAGGGAAGGAAGAGTGTGCAGCAGCTGCTACTATCATGCTGTCTGCTACATGAACAAATGAGAGATGGGCTCCCAGGCCCTTGCCCTGGTTCCTTCTATGAATATTTATTTACTAGTATACACCCTTACTTTACAGTACCAATTCATTGATATTTAGGAATAATTTGGTGTATATGTAGACACTTGCAAAGTTGCCTACTGTTTTTGTTTTGTTTTATTTTTCTTCAGGTATGTACCTTAAAGTTCCCAGACACTGGCAACAACCTATTTTATATGGATTTTAATTTGAGAAATGACAGTCACTGAGCTTCCAATCATTTCATCATCAAGCTGCATTTCCTGGGAATTCCTGCTGGTTCCATGCCTCTCCCATGCAGCAGCTTCCCTAGAAGGATTCTGTGTCCCACCATGTCTCCAAGAAGCTTTCCATTGCCAGTGCTGCCAGAACCAAGAGAAAGGTTATATGGCTCAGAATATCACATTAAAAGATGCAGTCTTGACGTTGAATCTGCCCTTAGAAGAGGCTGCATGTCTCTTGATGTAAATAACTCTTTCCGTCAGTCAGCAGGCCAGCTTAGGCAATGCAGTTTAGGACTGCTCTGATTTGGAACCTAAGATCACTTCAATTCTACTCAACTCTATTATGCAACTGCTAAGGAAAGAAATAAGTAAGAATTTCCATTTTTGATGACAAGACATCCTGGATACTTTGGTTTCATTGTTTTCTCGTGGCCTCTGAGTTTTGGGGCATAATTTTAATTTACAGGAGATATGTGGTAAAACATTCCAGAGTAGAAACATAAAGCCTTTTAATTCTGCAGAAACTGCATGAGGAGCCTCATGAGAGTCTGATATAAGAGCCAGACTTGAGACTTTGATGAATGATCTTTTTTCCTATTGTTAACAACTTGTGATTCTTCTGCTGAAACCTTATGGACATAAGTCATTATATAAATACTTACTTTTCATTTTTTGAGAAAAATAAATGTTTCACTCATTTAATTACAAGTTTGCAAGGAAATTATAAGGAATTACAAGGAAAATTTAGAAAGATGAAGCTTAAAACTCAAGGAAAAATAAAAACATAGAACAGTGTTTTAAACAACTACTATGTTAAAGCTAATCTCATGACTGCTGTGGCCTAACAATATGTTATCAAGTATGTTAGTGCTGAGGAGAGAGATGTACAATGTATTACTGTTCCAAAATTCAAAGTTGTCTCAACCTGACTTTTTTTATCCACAGTATGCCAACTGTGTAATACTTTTATGTGATAAACAAGTGTTGGCAAGGTAGTACTATCTTTGCTCAATTGCAGAATTTCCTAAAGACTGTTTTTTTTCTCCCTATTACTCTAAACTCTAGATAATGTTTTGGTACTTTTTGGAAAGAATATAAATTTATTTGGGTTTTTTTGGTTTTTTTTGAGACCATTTCACTGAGAACAGAAGACTATCTTCGGTTTTCTTGAAAATTCAAAGATCAGCTAATCGTAAGGAATTATATTCATATGCCATGCCTCTTTTTGCTTTTTACTAGGATTTTGATGCAAGGTTATCTGTAGTTGATTAATTTACAGAAATTTATTTGTACTCTGTAATGTTTGTAGCACAGCCCTTTCTGTCCTTGTTCTCCACCAGAATTGTGGCCAGAAGCTATATGAATTTCAGAGCATGATATTTGCAATCAGTTAAGCTAAATAAAAATGTCTTTTCAGATTGCAAATTAAAGGTTATAAACCCCAGACAAACTCCCAAACTTGTTAGTGTGGACAAGGAACCATTAAACAGTGAATTCAAAATCTCTGAAACTTTTAAAAACCAAAAATTTGCATGAAAATTTGGCCAAAAAATGAAGTCAACACAACTATATGTAATACTAACATTGACTTTTAATTTTTCTTTTCTGATATCTATAGAAAAATATTTTGAAAATACTTATTTTGAAAGTTTAGTTGTGAAACAAAAGATTGCACAAGTTATGAAGTGTGAAATTATTATTGAAATGTAGGGTCTTATTCCTCCAGGAATCAGAGCCTTTTTTTGGTCCTAGTGTAGAATCAGCTAAAATGCAAATATCTTGTCTTAGTTTGACAGGGACATTCGTCAAGTGAAATTAATATTTTTTAAATATAAATTTTGGTCAAGGAAAGATTTTAGATTTTTTTCTGAAAACAAAAAGAAGGGACTGGATGATCTTCAAGGTCTTTTCCAACCTAGACAATTCTGTGATTCTGTGAAAATAACCCAGTTTTATTACTGTGAAAATAGTGGTTCTTTGTCTCTCTCTGTTGACAATATTGAAAGTAGCAGTGCAATTTCTATAACGGCATCACACCTTGTAATCTATTTTCTGGTGACTGGTAATTTTAGCATTAGATCAGTTGGTTTTGTGTGAAACTCAGAGAAATCAGAGCAAGAGTCTCTGTGAAACTTTCACACAACTTTTGCTTTTGTGCAGAATAAATATTTCATCTGATGCACACGGTAAATCTGATATATTACACAAGTACCATGGATGAATATGGGCCAGAGTCACCAGGAGAGATTCTTGACCAACAACATGCAACACTGAAGATCTTTCATACTTATCTTAAATTAACACAGTGTCTGGAACAGTCACCATCTCACTTAACCATTCAATGGCAATATCATATGGAGGAGGACTGGACAATAATGTCGGAGTAGAACTCCTGGCCCAAAACAAGTTCACCTGTGTAACCCAGTTCCCAGGTTGAGACATCCCTTTAGGAAAGCAGGAGTACTACATGTAGGAAGCCATTCCTTATACAGACTTTTTAACTTGTGCACTGAAAAGTTACTTCTTCAGTAGCCTCAGATGGCATGGAAGCATTTTCCCTTTAGTTAATGTAGTTTTGCTGTCTTTTTTCCTCTTTGTTCTTTTGTCATTTCAACCGTAAAGTGTGGTAACATGGTGTTTTGTTTTTCTTTCCAACTCATCAGTGTGTAACATACTGCTTTTTATCACTATACAAATCTTTGAAATACTATAAAATAATACTAAAATATGACATTGTAATATTTTTTAGGGCTTGGAATTCAGAGGTATTTTTCCAGCTTTCATAGCATGAGTGAAGTAACATTTAGTGGTATGGCATGCACGAAAAATCACTGCTCCAGAATCAAAAAGTGCCTAAATGATTTATTTTTTAACCCACAATATGCTAACTGTATAATATGACTATGTATCAGATTATTTTCAATCACGTTATATTCTATTTCCTTTCCTAGAGTGCCATTATTAAAAAAATACTTCAACATTGCAATGTTAGAGGCTTTTGTAAAGCCTTTGAACAGTACTCTGTAACTTTGGTAAAACACACACACATGCACATACACATACACACACACACATGGAAAATATAATCATAAGCATTCCCACTGTAATAGTAACCTTTCCATAGACTTTCCAACTTGTCTGGTCTTCCTTGAAGGTCGATTGGGTTTTCAACTCTGTTATCTGCTAGGTGTTTGATGGAGTGGTCCAGATAACAGAGGAGAGAGCAAAGGAAAAAGAATTTTTTGAAGATCAAAAGTGTCTGTTCATTTTGTTATCTGACCCTATCTGTTGTCATAGTAACAGGTTTCTTTTAAACTCTGCCATCAGATGATTTGTCTCTATCTGCTATGAATTCTGCTTTGACTGAGTAGCTGCTGGTAAGGTATAAAGTGGGTACCGTGTTTCCCAGTTTCCTACTGCAATATTAAGAAGTGAAAGATAGAAGATGAATTCTGTTTTCCTATTGGGTTGTTCAATATTCCCTTTTTCAGAAATATTGAACTGTCATCCTAATTTGACCAAAGAGATAAAACTTCCAAAGTGGTCATATAGTATTCTCAGTTCCAGGGCTGATAGGATAGAAATGGAAATCCAGAACCAAATCCCGAGAGGAACAGCTCAATTCCTGTTTAAGGTTGCAGAGCCTGAAGTTACTCATTAAATGCTTATTGCCTCCTCACAAAAGCAGGAGCAGGTTGTGAATGGCTTAGTCACAAAAGGGTCCAGAAGAACCTTATTCTGTGCCGGCTGTGCATAATGGCAGGTCACTGTAGTAGTTTCTATTTACATGGACTATTAATTCTCTCCTCCCTTGGGTGACTTAATCATCATCCAACATATGGAAGGAGAACACAAGATTATAGAACTTGAACTAAGCCGTCGTACCTGGTTGTCTGCCATTGCAGAAATCACAACATATTGCTCCTTTCAAAAATAGAACAAACTGAACAGCTCCACCTAAAAATTACAAGCTTTCTTCTCTTTTCCCCCTCAATTTCCTCTGCTGAAAGGCTGTTCCAGAATCTCATGGCCAACATCAACAGGCAACCCTTCACCACCTTATTTTTATTAGGTTGTCTGCCAAGTTATTTCAGTCTCCTCTTGTAAGATGGACTCTGAAGCCAAAGCAGAGATCTGTGACACTTAGAAATTATAACTGTGTTAATCAGTATATAATCAATAATGATTAGTTAAATATAATCATACTAAGATAGTTTAAACAAAACCAGTAAACAAATATTTTGCAAAATTGTGATGGCATAGCCAGACACAACGCATAAGCATTTTAAATAAGTATGTGAACAATGTGATCATAAACAGGGAAAAGATGTGTGTAGCTGCAGGTAAGAAACACCCACATAACAAAAAGTTGGAAGACAAAGAACAAGCACATGGGCCAGCTGAGGACAACCCCTTTTGGGAGGGGGGTAAATAGCATTAACAATCAGACAAAAGCAAGGAATATTGGAGAAGAAAAAATTAGTCCATTTCTGTTCCAACTTCTCTCCCAAAAGAGCTCTTGAGCCTGGTCACCTTGTAATTGTGGATACTCACAGCTAAAGATATAAATGTTAAGAATTAACAGTTTTCCATATGTACTAAAATAATTAAAAATGTGTAAAAACTGCTAGCAAAGTGTGTGTTATTAGTGAAAGAATTTGGTAAAGGTTTGTTCCAGCGTTTAAAAGTGGCCTCATTTATTACTCACAACAGTGATCTCTAATACACCGATATATAGATATACATATATAGATTCTCAGTTGCAATAACTCTCCATTCTTCCCGTCATTACAGCAAAGTTTTTGCTTCTGTTGACTTTTTCTATAGTGCACGTGTCTAAAAAGTATTTTCTGCAACTCTCCCCTCAGTTTATAGACATAATTTCTAAGACTTATTTCCACCTCCACAAAACTTCAAAGCCCTGGATTTGATACCTAACAAACTACATTCCATACTCCAGGCCTCAAATTCTCAGTCAGTCTGAAAGTCTGAAAGTTTTGAACAGTTTTTTTCTTTGTAGGATATGGTAGGAGTGAAAGACATATTATTTAACTAATAATTAGATGCATGTCTTTCATACTCCTCTGATAGGGAATCATTTTCTATGGATTCTTGCTCAGTTCTGAGAGTATGAAACCCTAAATAGGAAGAACTCATGTTTATCAAAAAAATATTTAAAAATTTGAAAGATGGCTGAGATGGCTGCTAGAGTAAATTGTAAGTTCTCAATTTATTAATGGTTGTTAAACCCAATTAATCAGATAGATCTAAACAAGCTGTACTCAAATGACTTGTCAAAACACATGGCAATGATAAATGAACCTGTGAAGATTAGGTCTACTATTCACAGTGATGTTTTTAGTAATATGAAAACCTAGCAGATTTATCAGACCAGTTTCCTGAAGAAATAATGTTTTATAAAGTCAGGGGATCTAAACATCTGTCTAATGTCTTTTGAAATTGCTAACAAATTTCTAACAAGTTTGGTACAAGAATAGAGATTTCAACAAATAAGAAGTTTTCACAGGCTTTGAGGTGGCTAAATGGAGAAGGCCTGCAGAAATGAAAGATATACCATGATTTCTAATATTAGAATCAGAAGGTCCACGTGGAAATGTGTTACGGAGGCATTAATCCATTAGACATGGAGCAATTCAACCACAAAACAAAAGTCACAAGAAACCAGGCTTCCTAACTTCTGTAGTTCATATAATGGTTACAGCTGCTATTGATACTTGCAGTTGTGAAAAATTCCTGACTTAGGATTCCTGAAGTGAAACACCCCTGGGCTGTCAGATGGCTGGGCTGTGATTGTGCTATGTGCAGCTGACTGCTGAGAGGTTCCTGAGGGATGTGCAGCAGGGAAGAGTCTTGCGGATATGCTAAGAATAATTGGCAAAAACAAGAAAATTGTTCTGTTATGCAAAATATACATGGCAAGAAAAAGAAGGTTTATAGAACCTCAGGTTGATTACACAGAGAATTTCTTGAGCTAGATAAGCATTTGAGTGGGGCTTTCTATCATCAAGGACCTTTAGTATCAAGCTAAGCTGAGAGACAACCTGTAGCTAGCTCTCCAGTGAGTGCCAGCTTTCCTGAGTGCAGGACAGACCATTACCAATTAACATTTCACAAAAGAGTAGCTGATCAGAATTGTCAAAGTAGCTTTTTTTAATCACTAGATGTGATGATGTGGATGTTTAACAGTATTATTATTTTTAACTAACAGGAAATTTGTGATGAGAAATGACTGCTTTGAGTTTGCAGTAGTTACTGGGAATTCACATGGGAAACTTGCCAGAGAAGTTGCTCTTTATTTGCTAAGAATAGTTTTTATATAGTTAAGTGGTAGGCTTTCTTAAGATGTATGCACCCATGTATTTTGGATTTTAAAAGTTAATGGGTGTGTTTCAACTTGACACCAATTTTAAAAAGGATTTTACATCTGTATTTTTATGATGGCTACTCATTCAATATTAACCTGGGTGCCTGATTTTACTTTGATAATTTATCATAATTATCATTTTGATAGGTTTGTTCTTAAAATTCTGGTGTTTCATTGAATATTTGTTATTTAGTAATGCATTCTAGCAGTGTCAATATTTTCTCCTGTAGGGGAGATACTTGTAGATTTGGGGTGGGTGCCTGTTCTGTTCGAAGAGCAGACTGATTTCAGGCTGCTTGTAAATCCCACCTGGTCTTGTGATTCATGATGTCATGTGCTTTCTTGAATGACCTTGAGCTACATTATTTGCCTGACATCAGCCATATGACAACATGGCATGGGCAGCTGTAATATATGACGACAGCTGGAGTGCATGCTCAATCACTAACTGCTGTAGGTGAGTGTGCATCTAGGACTGGCTTGAGAGGCAACAGAAACCCAGATTTTCCTGTGACTTACCTAAGGCCCTGCCTCGCCATAGGGATGGAAGGTGAGACCAGGTTCTAGCACCTATGAAGATAGTGGAGAAACACTCTTTTGGATGAAGAAGAAACATCTACATCTGACTACTCATGCCTCCAATTTTCTACCCCACCAGCATAATTATTGCTGGCAGATAAAGTTTTGATTTAGGGCTATGGATCTCAATTCTGCAAATGCTTATACATGTGTTTAACTTTAAGGATGCAGATAGTTCCATTGTGGTTTATGAAACTAGCCATGTGCTTGGAGTTATGCATGTGCATAAATATCAGGATTGCTGCCTAAGGACATAATTTACCAGTAATCTGGAGGAAAAAGAAATGTCTTCTACAGAGGGCAGTTATTTCTTTCAGAAATACCTACATGGGATATTATTTTTACAATCATTTTTAGATGAGTTACTTTCTAAAAATCCTGGTTCATGGGATTTTATTTTGAATGTTTTATGGATATAACTTCCTTTTTTATTGAGGTATTTTCTGGTGACAATTTTAAAGTCATTTTCAAAAGCTAGGCAGACTCAGCTTCTTCTCTTTAGAGCAGGCGCGGGTGGGCCTGGTTCCTTTAGATCTGCAAACTGCGGAATCTACAGGCAGGTCAGATCTCAGGAGAGGAGTTTGTCATATGGAAATGTTTAACGGTCCAGCTTACATTCTGTATAGTCTCTCTTTTATCTTTTCAGGGTTTGAACATGATCTTTTCAAAGCCAGATAACCCAGAAAAATCCTCATGACTGCTTTGCTCACTCCCTGATTCCTATAATCACAGTCCAGGAGGAATAGGTTACTATGACAATATCATTGCAATAGTTTTGTAAAGTGTTTTTAATTTTTTTCAAGTCCCTCTCAGTGCTGAAGTTCTTTTCTGTTCTGCAAAATTATACTTTCTGTCATTTTACTTATGCTACAGTCAAGAAACAAAGGAACTAGAAAAATACTTTGCTATATGAATAAGCATTGCCTCTCAGTATTTACGTAAGCAGAGGAACATGGACAGAGACACCCATTTAGAAAATCTCTCCAGCTCTGTGTCCAGCTATATGCTGCTGAAATATCTTTAGACAACTTTTATTTGTTCCCAAATGTCTAATATAGCATGAGGATCATGTTATTGTGTCCCTTTGTTATACTGATAAAATCATCATCAGGGACTACAAACACTGATCCTCTCTTTCAGTTAATTTGTGCTTTTGAAAACATTATGTTTATTAGCAAGTGTCTTCAATAGTCATGAGGCGAAAGAGAGAGAACTACCAGTCAACAAATACCAGAAGCTGGGGCCAAAACTTTGATGATGTCTTATCTATGTCATCAGTGTTTCCTTTTCATGTAATTTTTCTAATTATGGTAAAGTTATCTTACATAAGAAGTAAGACCATGGATAAATTCATGCAATTTAAGGTTTTTATTTTTGAATTTTGGTATCCTTATGCTCATAAGGTCATAGGATAATTTGTTGTAAGGTTGTAAAGGTCATCAGGAGGTTTACAGTCCAACCTCTTGATCAAAGCACAGTCTGCTACAAGGTCAGACCATGTTTCTTAGTGCTTTATCCACTCTGGTCTTGAAATCCTCCATAGATGGAGATTGATCAATCTCTCTGGGCAACCTGTCACAATTCTTGGCTGTCCTCATGTCCTGAAAGCCTCATCAAATTTGCACAACTCTCTGGGATCAAGATTCTTCTCAGTTTCATCATAGATTTTTAGTCTGACTCTGCCTTAGTTACTTAGAACTTAGGGTGCAAGTTCTGATCCAGAAAAGCTCTTGGGCACCAGTTCATTGAAGTAAATGGAACTCTTCTCATGCTTGAAATTATGCATTTGCTTCATGCTTTGCTATCTCAGGGTCCAATCCTGAATGGTAGAATTTCATGGTGCGGTAAACATTTTGCAGAAACTGTCTACAGTCATTAATTGTTTTTAAACATTTCACTTATGAAGGTTGCTGCTAGGGTTTTTTCAACGTGGCTTGCTAGGGTTGCTACAACTTTCTCAACCCAAGGCAAAATTCCAGGTCAAAAGATGTGGTTATACATTAACATCAGATTGATGTAAGGAGAGAAGAATATGTCTACCTGCAAGTAAACAATGGACTGTTCAGAGACAACATGCAATTCCACATATATTTTTGAAAATATTTTGCAAATAGTATTTCTCAGGTAATAAATGCTGCTGAGAAGCTAGTGGAATGTTAGCCTGGCAAAACTGTATTGTTTCTAGTTCTCAAGATGTGCTATTCAGAGCTCAGATGGGGACTATGTAGTATATAACCCTTGTTTCTACCTTGATTGTAATCAAGTTAAAGTGACATTCTAAAGTTGGCTCGTAGTGAAGAAATTTTATTCTTCATACTCATGATAGATTACAGGATGTATAAACTTCAATATATAAAATACAACATGATAAAAAAGTGTTTGGAAACAGTACAACATATTTAGTTTATATTACCAGATAAATCTTGAATGATCATAAGGCCTTTGAAAAAGGATGGTAGGATAAAGAAGTGAATTTAAAGTCACATGGATAGAATCAGATACAAGATTATGTTGGATTATATATCATAATATTAGGTTTATAATAAAGACTGGATTCTAACAGCAGAGAGAGTTTGTAACACCTACAGAGACCTCAGCATCACTGATGAAGAAGCAGACAGAAAGAAGTAAAGGAGTCACTCTGCCTGTTGACCAACCTTCTGCTGTCAGCAGTTTTGATTTTTGGAAAGACAGTCACAGGCCCTCAGAGACCATATCTTCCCCTATCTTTTTCTAGGCAATAAGTACATTTAACAGGATGATCAGAAATCCTCTATCCTCTTATTTTTTTCATCTTTTGCACTTTTGATTTATTTTACTGGGCAACACAGGAAGTTTCCAGAAATGCTGCTTTTGCTGTAACATCACGGCAAACTGGCATTAAGCTTGGCCAGACACCTACAAAGAATAAAATGGAGGTGGAACCCACCATTTGTACCATGCCCAGATAACTTATAAGGTAAGTAATGGAGCTGGAATCTGGGTATATCTGGTAGATACAGGGAGATCAAGGCATGTGGGAAAAAGGGCCGGAAACATATGGGGTGCAGAGACCACATGGGGAGTGGGAGAGCTGGCAGGACAGCTGGTCCCCAGATGATACTGAGATCAAATGACTGAGTACTTCAGCATGGTTTAAATAGCTGGAAGTGTGGAGATGGAGCTCTCCCTCATACACAGAATGTAGCATGTATTGCTCCTCTAATTAAGTCTCCTTCCCTGAGCAAGAGTATCAGAAGAAACCCAAAGTCAATGAGATGGTTTCCCCATAAAGATCAGGATTTCCTAAACCAACCTATAAAAGTCTCTGCAATCTCCTAATCCCTGGAGAAACCATGCCATTTACAGGCTATGAAACTGTAGTTTATATTGGATTTATTCACCCCAGCAAAACAATTTTACCTAGTGTATCTGTTTTATCACTGAAGACATACGATGTTGTGGACTTTACTACACTCTAGTAAGCCAGTGATATTCTCAGGGACTTGGCAGAAGCTGTGCACTAATTGCTAGTGTTGCTGCTACTTTATTTCTCTTGCTCTGGTTTGTGACCTGTGCCTGTGATGTTCACTGTGAATATGATTGCTTGTGTACGCTTACATATACTATAACCACATCTTTATTTTGTTACAGACGCAACAGAGGAGGTGCAGTAATGAGCTACTCTGTTTCAGCCCATAGTGGTTTACAGAGTTTGTTGCTTTTAAGAAAAACTGCTGCAGCTTGTTTAGGCTCAAATATTGCCTAATCTGGTTGTTTTTTTCAAAGGCAAACTTATTCATAAATTCTGAAGAGAATCTCACTTTCCTTATCTTTCTCATATGCTCTTTTAAAATCTGCTGTTAATATTTGGGACCATCAGAATAATTCCTGTACCAAATCTACTCAGTGAAAAAGACAAAGCAAACAGATATTGTTGATAAGGGAAAACCAGAGCTCACACAAAGTGGTCAAGCTGGAGATTTTCCTCTCAAGCATATAATAGACAACCCTTTGTTCCTTTTTAAATTTACTGTTATTAATCAGCTAATGCTTTGTAGGCATCGTAGTTGCTGGAGATGGGCATTTCAGAAAGTTCTGAAATTACATTGTAGGTTAGGTGTCCCTCTAAATGTCTACAGACTGTGAAATTAAGGCCCAGAGGGGAAGTGACTTTCCCAAGATCACATGGCAACCTAGAGAAAACTGGAGATCACAAGACATCTGGACTGCTTTGTTAGGGGTCTGTCCACTGGTTCATGCTGTTTTCTCCAGGAAGCCTGTCTCATGCAAATCTTAGCTGCTCTGTATCCAGGCCTGTGCTGGTTAAGTGCATCTAAGCAGACCTTGCATTTGTACATTCTGAAGCCTACCCTTACTCCCCATCAGACTTTCTCTCTGTCCAAACAACGAAGTCCAATGCAAAGCTGTAATTCACACACCTCCAAGTGTTGATAAAGCACTCACAGAAACTTACCTGTGGATAGAGACTATGTATAGAAAAGTTTATCTATAAAATGGATCAGAAACTTAGATGTCTTAGAGAAGAAGGAGCTGGAAAAGAAAAGTTTGGTAAATACAAGTATGAGAGTCTCTGTCTTACCATTACTCTAACTGCTATAAAAATATTGCCGTTGGGGTGATGAGATCAGTCTGACCACAGCTGTCATTGTCTTTAAAACCAGCCAGTAAAGCATGTCTGTTTTTACCTTGCTGCATTTGCTATAAAAAAGCATTTTAGATTGTACTCTTGAAGTGAGAGCAATGGGTGGAGGGCTTTTTACCTAGACAAAACAGGATCTGTAATAAGAGGATTATGAACAAACCATTTTTATTCCATTATTTTTAGCCTCATCAGTGAAGGTGATTTCATGCTGTAACAATATTCATTCTAGTATCTTCACTTCACAGTTCATAACAGCCAGGTGACTAGTCTTTGCAGGAAGATTTCGCATGCTCTCCAGTTACAGCATATTTATTTTCCCTCTTGAAACCATGTAGTCAGTTGGTGGGATTCAACTCCCCCAGGAGAAAATGTGCCTGACCAACTGACATAGACAGGGCTTAGTCTGCAGGGAGAGTTGAATTTCCTTAGCATGACAATGGCCCGGGTTTTATTGGCACAGACGGTTTGTGTCAAGCATGTGAACATATGTTTCTGAGGTCTGCAGGAGGAGCAGTTACAGATCTCTTAATACCCATCTTGGGTTTTATGTAGGCCTGCTCCTCTGGCTTGGGAATGATTCACTATGCATCTGAGTTTACCAGGGGCTACCTACTCCAGAGAACTGGTAACCTGGCTGATTATGGACTGAAGGGTTTGCCAAAAGCCTCATACTTCATGGTTTAATGTTTCCAATTTACACTGAGTTTAAAATTTCAAATAAAGTGTCCTGAACCCCTCTAAACTTAGGAAAGGAAAAAAGTGTACACGTTTTCAGTACAATATGCAGGTCCAACTACTTCCATCCGACTCCTAGTTTGATTTCAGCTCAAACAATTCTTACATTTTAGGCCAAATCCAATAAAACATCTGCACATCTAAAGACAGAAATCAAAATACCTAACATTAAGTACCAGCTTTCTGTGTTAAAATTAAAGGGAGGCTCCCAAATGAGAAACCCACTTCTAAGGATGGATGACATTTAAAAATACAAAGAAACAGTGTACCTGAAATCCTTCCCAGTTCAGCTCTAAAGGACACAGAGACCATCATCTGTTCAGGATCTGCAGCCTGAAACCATCTGAGTGACCAAAGTTGGCATTCATTTATCTTAACTTGGATATCTAAAAGTAGGATAGACGTCTAAGCCTAAGACAGTAATTATGGGCTTCCCTTGTAGTTAATGGAAAGAAACAGACACCTTCAGAAGAGTATTCATCTCCTGCTCTGGAAATAGGCTAGATGAATCTCACTCAGTAGGTGTTTCTTACTGTTTTCTTACTCTCTTTCTTGGAAAAAAAAAAAAATGTCAGGGCTAAAACAGTGGATTCAGAGAGACTTGGCTCATGCATGCTTCCATGCACTTGTTGCCTAAGGCAGAGGTTCAAAGAACAGTAGGTTTTTGCTTAATAGATTTGACCCCAATGAAATGGAAGAATGATAATTTATATCCCTTTAGGTTGAGAGATAAGGTGTTGCTCATAATATGAGGCTGTAATGTGTAGAAAAAACTACCACCAGTCAGTGAAGAACAGAAGAGCAAGTCTATGATCTGATATAATCTCTCTCAGAAGATGGTTATGCTGGTTTTTGAATACTTGGATGAGGTGGGCAAGAGGAAAAGAGGTGCTAAATCTATGGGTACCCTGTACGATATGTGACATGTTAAAAGTCAATCTCATTTTACCTCTATTCTTCCTTTACACATCCTACCTTAACAAACCTTTAGACATGGGAGTAACTTTGGGCTCACGAGATGTCCTGACTCAGAGAAGCTGTCCGCACATATGATTTCTGATCACAGGTGTAATCTTTGTAGGGTTGAAATTTTGGGAAATTAAATAAAAAGAAAAAGAAATTAAATCCTCTAAAAACTTTAGAGACATTCAGCGACATACTGATTAAAGTGGAATAACTTTAAAAAGACATACAGCACAGATGTATGATTGTGAGGCTTGTTGGAATTATTTTATGCAATTCCAAGGGAATTTGAATTCTGCTGAAGAATATAAAAATTTTTCAATTGGCTTACTGGGAAGAAGATCAGAGCTTTTGTTTTAAGATGGAAATAATAAGGCTATTAACAAATATAGACTAAAACAGCCATGTTTCCTCTTAAAGTTACTCATTGACTTTCATCCTATTTTCTGCAATTTGATTTTCAAAATGTTACAAATAAATTTCCTGATTTTGTATATTGTTTCTTAGGAACAGCCTTTGTCTTGCACTCCAAAAGCCTTCAGAAGTATATTTAGGGTTGTCATGAGAGAGTTACTAAAAACTTGAAATTTAAAGATGTAGGAGAGAAACAGGATTTAATCTGGCACTTGATTACTGTAGCATTTTCCTACACATGAATGGACTCTTCTGGGGTGAGAATAAATATTCTTGAATTTTTCTGAGAGGTGTTTGAATTATTGGTATTTTCCATGAAAACACAGGGCTATGCAATGAGGGCAAAATAGTTTTACCAGCCTTGAAATAATGCAAGCTAATACAGCTTAATTTTAGTTAATTGGAAACAGCAACAAGAAATAATCTGTTAACATATTCCGTTGTAGATAGTGTGGCAGATATAAGAATATTTCTTTCCTCAGAACTTCACTGCTGATGATTTGTGCTTGTGACTTAACAACATCATTGAAAAGGAGTGTTTGTTCATGACACCTGCATGTCTAGAAAGTCTGGCCACTGCACACTTGCTGAGACTAAGGGAGATTTCTCATGAAATCTACTGGATATACTAGACACGTATCCAGTAGAAAAGGTTTGGGATTTAGTGCACAGCTATAATTATAAAGAGATATTTTTTTTATATTGCTAGCTTAAATGATTAAACAATAATTATATTAACAAAACAAAACAAGAAAATTTTTTTAAAGAAATATAAATAATATGATCCTTTAATACAAAAAAATATACAAAATGTGTTTTAGTAATTCCTGAAAAAAAGAACAGAAGACAAAACCAACAAATATTATTGCTGGACTACTATTAATATAATTTTGTAGCATTTGAAAAACTGTCAGGGTATTTTCTGTTTTGTCCTTTTTTCAATGCATCCTAATGCCATTTAGAAAAGTTTGATATTTCATTTGAAGGGAAAATAATAAAGTGTTTTCTTTGTATTGATTGAAGAAATATAGTGCTTATTTTTTGCTTGGTTTTCTAGTAGTTATTCAATAGGTTAAAGGGCAATACCATCTGTTTCCTAACAGGACATTTTGTGTAAGATTTGCAAGTCCTACAGGTACCTTTAAGCATGGATAAATATGCACTCATGGTTTCAGCTGGATAGTTTTTCACCACCAAAGGATGATTATGTTGTGTGCCTTGAGACATAGGCTATAATATATTTCCTGTCCCTTTATTGCATTTTGGAATCATAAACAATGACTGTTTGGCTCAAAGCCATTTATTCAGCCCAAAAAGACATTATTTGCACAACAAAAATCAATAAAAATGTTACTAGGTCTGGCTGGATACTTTGCTTAACTGTGATATTTGTCTGTCACTGATGGCATGCCATCTCTCGTAGGAGACTGGGGCCAAAACAGAGCTATTGATCCAGTCATCAGTGATGGATACTGGCATTTGGAACGGGCCGCTGCAGAGAATCTCGATTAAAAAAATATTTCTATGTTTTGCCTGCAGCAGAGTCAAGATAACCTGAATGAGGAGATTTTCTCTTTTATATTGGGTTTCTCCTCTTGTGGTTGTTAAATGCTCTGGACCAAAGTTCATTATTGAAAGAATTAAGTCAATCTATGTTTAGCCAAAGGCTTTGACATCATATCAAGCTCTCCTGATTTAGACACAAGCTAGTTGTCCTTTTCATCACCTTAAAAGCGTAGGGGAAGGGTTTTATACACACCAGTGATAGAAGTGATATGCTGGGGTGTGCTTACACTTTTTTTCTATTGTAAAACATCAAATTATGTCTAAGAAAAACAAGACAAAAACTGATTCGCACACATTGTTATATAAACACTGACCTATCCTTTGAGGCACTGAGTACTCTCTGCTCTTGCTTTATCAAAAGTTTAGGGTACTTAACACTTAGAAACTCCCAGTGTTTAGCCCTAGGTTATCTAATTATGAAACATCACTGTGGCTGCTTAAGAAAATACATTGGAGCAGAAATATAGGAATGTTTTAGTCTATTATCATTGAACAGTATTTAAAAAAGCTACCTGACATTTTCAAATGCATTCCAATATTTTAAAATCAGTTTTCTTTCACCAAATTAACTGATTTTAAAAAGTGTAATATTTTATTATAGAAAGAAGAGAATAAAGCAGCCTCTTAAATCAGTCTCTTAGAAACATCTTCAAATTAAGGCTGCTCGGATTCTTCTAATTTATTTCTTTTTCTCTCAGAGGTCAGAACTTTCACACAAAGTATAGTCATGCAAATATTCCAAGAGTGACTGAAAGTAGATACACTTCCTAGAAATAATATTGTCATTCATAGCATTGATGGGGATTTAGGAGTAACAGATCACTTACCCAATTCAGCTGTTTAATATCTTATGACTATTTCTGAATAACTTACAAGCATCAGAGTAGCTACTCTTATTTTGACAGAACTACTTGAACTGCATGAAATCAAGCACAGTGAAAGTCTTCTTAGGATCATGATCATCAGAATGGTGGCCAAAGACATGTAGGTGATTCACTGAGTGTGTTTTGAAAGCCTTACCCTTCCATCATGTACATAATTAAGAAAATGAAGTCTTTATTTATGGTAAACTAAGTTCCTATATAATATCAAAGTTATGTTTACCACCATCATTCCAACAACTGTAACATGAGAATCCTGTTAATGGTTAGACTGGCTACCAAAAGTAGCTAACTTTGGTTGTTTTGGAAGGATTTGGTAGCAGCTATGTGGGTTTTGTTTAATTTATCTTAATTATAGTTCTCAGTCCAAAGATGAAATACTGGGAAGAAGTATACAAATCTATACAGCTTCTGCAAACTTGTAATTTTCAACCAAGAGTATACGGAGGGGAAAGTCATGAGTTTGAAATTCATTCTTCATATGTAGTGTGAATCACAAATTTGTAACTGAAGATCTCATATGCCAGTCTGATGAGAGAAATGATGTACGGGCAACTGGTTATAGCTAAACAAGAGAAAGGATACTGTTTTACAGAAAGAAAAGGCTCAGAGCACTTCCAATGAAAGAAGTTAAACTAATGACCACTACATGATGCCTTATGCAAGTTATAAGTTATATTTGATAATCAGTTCTAAAGAAATGATAACTGCAAAAGGAACAGTGTCTTTGCAATGTACTTAGGGGTTAAACATCTAAACCTTCATACTTGTATTTATTATAGCAGTTTATCATTTTGTCTGTCTTTTTAGGTTTTTAGAAATTCTGAAAGAAATTAAACATTTCATCTAGGTAGGGGAGAAATGGAAATAGACTAAACAAATAGGAGTCCCCTGATTGGGTTTTTAATGTGGCCATTCAGTGACGTTGACCTGCATTACCTAGTCTGTACTCAGACATGGCTACAGAGAGCAAATTTTATGAAGTGCAGATTGCATTATGACTGACTCTCATGACTGCTCAAAAGAAGCAGCATCAACAAAAGCTGATACACAACTGGTATTCTACAACATCATGCATCTCCCTTACTACCTAAACTCACTTGCTATTAGCCTGTCACCAATAATAAAAATGAAAATCTGACTCTCAATTAGCATAATTTGAGAAATGATAAACATTTCTCTTCCACATTAGAGAACTTTCTCTAGATGCATACTTTTTGTGGCTTTGACCACATTGAATGCTTCATAATTTAATGAAAAAGAACAACAATAAATCTCTTTGTTTTCTCTCTGAAGAAGGTAGTAATTTGTTTAGCTTTTCTGTTTCAGAAACACAATTATTAGTAATATCATTAATCTCAACAATAATATGTTACAGTTTTTGCTTCTTTGTCTCCTGATATTTTGGCATACTGCTACAATGAATTTGTATCAAAACAGTCTACATCATCTGAAGATCTGACCCGTTCCAAAAAGAGGCAATTTGGCTTGGATGAAAACTCCAGGATTAAACATGGAGTGTGTTCGGAATGCACTTTCATGTTTGCCATCCTGCTAGAATTTTTAAAGTACACCTCATACTTTGAAAGTTAGATTGTATGCGTTCTGATAGCCACCATTTTGACAGGCTTTCCAGAACTGGAATCTTAGATGAAATTGCAATTGTTGGCAGTCACAGTGCTAGATTTTTTTCATTCTTTCTTAGATGAAAACTAAAAATGGCTAGCGTAAAGGTTCTATGTTTTAACGATAATAAATTATATGTATTTGGGAGCTTAGTATGAAATGTTTTCCATATTCAATTATATCAATATTAAAAAGCTATATAAATTATGAATATGACACTATAGATGTCTACACATATGTTTTGACATTTGTTGTCTGTGGAGATATATTATTATTCAGATTATTTTTCTATTAAGATTGTGTGCTGTGAAGACTAATGTAAAAATAATGTACATTAACTGAGTTCAGTTCTTCAAATGGAAATCTATTCTAGCATAATAAGGTAGGTGAATTAGCCTTATCTGAACTAAAATGTTCAGTGAACTGAAATTCCTCTTGTAAAGGAATGAGACTGCTGACGCCATCTGATTTTTCTAGGATACAGCTGTGCTTTCAGTGGCAGGAGAATTGTTTTGAAAAAAAACCCAATATTTATGACAAACATAAGAAATAGGGTCAAATCTGTAACAAACTACAGAAATGTGTCAAACATTTTTTAAGTTATTCTCATCAAGTAGTTGAAGAACTTTAAGCAGGTGTTACATACAGATTATGCTCAAGGAATCTAAATAGGGATTGTAGCACACGGTAAAGATTTAGTAAATACTTTTCTAGTCCAAAATCAATGCCATCGATTGTCATTAAAGTGGCAAGCTAAAAACAATGAAGTGGTTTCTAATTTTCAGGCTCCTGCTGGAGTCTGCTCTATCTTTTTCTTTTTCCAGTTAAGAGCATCATTAAATGGTAAGAGCAAACAGCATATTGAGAGGCCAAGTGTTTTATTAATTCATCATCAGAATTATCTCAGCACATTAATATTAATAGCCTCAAATTGGATTTCATTTAGGAGGTGAAATAAATATGCTGATAGTAAAAGCCTACATAGCCAATGAATCCTTTGAAATGGCACTTATAAAGAGCAATCCTCAAAACAGATTTGATAAGTCATGCTGACTTCCTTTAGCACCCTTTAGGGGCACCTTCCAGGTAAAATTTCATTCTGGTCTGGAACTCACTGAGATTTTAACTTTTAAAAAATTCTTGCTTTCTCTTTTGGAAGCTTGTTGCCTAAATGGCTGAGATAAATGTGGACATGTATCCCTCCCTTTATCTGACACCTTTTTTGTTCCCTTTGTAGACTATAGTAAACAGTCACCCCTAAAACCCCTATGTTTTGGTTTTCATAACAGTGTGTGACTACATATCTAAGAGTATTATTTTGTGTTTACATTTACTTTGTCTCACAGCTAGTGTATATTTTTTTTGTCTTTTTCATTATTAAATTCTCTAGACCCACAGAGTCATAGATTTTGTGGCTGTTTGCAGGAATTACTGTTACCGTATAAGTGCCAAAGAACATGAAATGTCCCCCATTTGCAAGGATACCACATGGCCCAAGGAGGAGATGAAGGGAAGAGCAGACGTGAAGCTGTAGCTGCCCATGGACTTGCTAAAAGCACCATAAATAATTCCTTATCTGGTGAGTCAGTGGTGATAGCTAAGGACTTCCCTCTCCTCTCCCTCCTCCAGTAAACCAGGCTGTTTCTATACCTTCCTGTTACCAATGTTAATCTGTTGGCTAATGCCAATGCTCCTATGCTAAACTAGACAAAAAATGACCACTCGGGAGGAAAATGCTCTCTCCTTTTTTGTTTTTTAAATAAGGTGCCACAGCTGCATTCTGGCATCTTACCTAGTACAGCCTTTTTGCAGGAAGGCCAGATTCAGCTAGATTTAGATGATACAGACAACTCCACACCCGCATTCACCACTCAGTTATTTCCTGCTGTTTGTGGCTTCAAGGGCTCACTTACATTTGTTGAGGACCGTTATCACATGGGGATGACCCAGTCACAGCACCATTCAGTCACTCAAGGAGCCTGCCCTCAGAGCCCAAAGCAGCCAGAAGGCATCCAGACTTCAGAATGCTTCTTATTGCTAGCAGGGAGACACAGATTAGTCAGATACAGGCACAGTGTGTGCCTAGGGGTCTAGTTACTGGAGCCACTGGATACTGAAATACTAGTTTAATTTCTCTATTCTACACTGCTTCTCAAGAGAAGCCTTAAAATAAAATTGCAGCATGGAAAACGTAATGTTGTACAGAAAACTGAAGTCATGTTCTGAGCCAAAGTAAATAATCCATTCACTGCAGTGAGTCCTCCATTTCTAACTAGAATTTGGGGAGTGTAGAGTCACCCCTGCAGAAATGTGGGAGACCTTGAGCATGAGTTGGAACTTGCTAATGTATCCATCCACTGGTGTATATCTCTTGTCTGTATGGAGGATAGGGACAGGGAATATCTTACTTATCCACCATGTAGCTTATGGGAGAAGAGGTGGAGAACACAGTTAGGGCAGTAACCAGCTACTCCTTCCTGCAGCCATAGCGTGACAGCAGGATTGTGACACTAAGTGAAAGTGTTAGGGCTTGGGCTTGCCTTTGCTTTGGCAAGTGAAGCAACTAAAGCAAACCGGAGAATGTGGTTCAATTTATGTGTTTCTACCTTGGACTCTCAGTTCTCTGTGGTAGTTGGACTTCATAAAAATGTAAACACAAAGTAAATATACACTTTTGATGTTTTTATATTGTTCAAATGTATTTCATTTAAATAGTTCAGGGGAGGAAAGCAACAGTGATCAGAAGAGAGTAAGACTAGCCACATACTTTGACTTATGCCAGGCAAACGATGGTAAACCTGTCCTAAACAGGAGTATCGTGATCAGGAGAAATGCATTTGAATATTCTGCCTTCATCTTGCAAGCTCCTCTACCATAATGGCCATGCATGAGGACTGAGGTGTAACTGGACGGATTTTGGCACTGCTGAGCAGTGGAGAGGCAGCTCTGGCAACTACAAAGTGCCCATGACATGGTTTGGCTGTCTAGTCACCTTTTAGCTAAACTAACAGAAAGAATAGCTTGAAGAAGGGTTTGCCCTCTGCTCATAACAGACTAAGATACTTTTATAGCCATGGATCAACCTCCTGTGGCTGAAGGTACTGGCTCCCCCTCCAAATAAATGAGAGAGGCATGAAGATCTGTTAGGGTTTGAGGCACAACAGTCTATATTTTGAATCAGTCTGAAGTCTGAATCTCTCATTTCAAACTGCCTAGCTTTACATGTTGTATAAGCATTTTGTTGTGAGTTTAGTTCAACAGCCTGCTACAGTGTACATGAGAAAATGAAACAGTTGTCTCCATGCATGATAGAATCCATGTTAAACAAGAATGAAGAGGCTTCTGTGAGGGACTTTCCCCCCCTCCATGTGCTACCAGAAATGTACAAGGAGATTACTCTTGTGGTTGTGGCTGTGGATTGAGAATTACAACATGATTTCCTGGCACTGCCACAGATTTGTTGTCTGTTCAGTTAATTTGTCCATGTTTTGGATCCCAGCTGACCTCACAGAAGGATTCTTTCTTTAATGCGACCACAATGAAGATGCTTTCTTTAATGTTTGTGAGGGGCTTAGAGTCCCTGGTGAACACAGCCATGCAGGGCCCTTGAGACACTGAGATTATATAAATTTTCTGTAAGTTATCCTTGTCACCTCAGAATATCTGGGCTCTTTGCCACCAGTGGACAAGACTTGCAGCCTACACACTTTCAGAAGCGATAATGAAACTGTGATTTGAAGCATTTATCTGCCAGTCTGTGTTGGCATAAGCCTCAAACATTGTTCTCAAGCTAGCGCTCCTGAAATTTATTATGAACTAAAAGAAGTTCCCAACAGCCTGCCACTATTACTGGAGAAAGAATGTACAACAGGGACTGCCATTTAGGCCACCATTTGGAACGACATTTAGGAGCTGCTGCCTGGAGTTGATGTCCAGAATAATGAGGATGACATTCAGAGGACCCACCCAGCAAGCAGAGGCAGAAGTGATCTAATTGTTACTGCTTTCTTTCAGACTTCCCCCCCTCTATCTTCTCCTGGCTTTCCCCCAAAATAAATTACTCTAATTGTAGCAAAAGTCTGGAATGGAGAAGAGTTATTCTGTTTAGTTTGTGAACTGGTATTTTCAAGTTTCCTTAATGACTAATATAATGGAGAGGTTATTATCAAAATATGCTGGGTTCAGAGTATATTAAAGCTCTCTTAGGACCCAGTTTAGTATCTGTTACAGTTCAGCCAAACCAAACACAGCCTGTTCAAGTTGCTTCTTACTTTTTTGGTGGCTGTTTCCCATAGCACAACAGGGAACCGTCCCAGTAAGACTTTACTGATAGTCTTCCTTGCTGCTGGTCAGAGCAACAGCAAGCAACATTCACATGTCACACTAGGAAAATCAAAGGTTTCTTTTTGTCTGTTCATCACTCCTCTCCTCAGGCAGACAGCAAGTGACCAGTTATTTATGAAGCCATATGTATTGCTGGCTACATCTTTTCCTCTCTTCTGTCACATGAGCTCTTCTGTTGTACAGCAATTTTCTTCTCCCTACCGTTCCTCATTTCTTCACTATGGTGAGGCAAAACCTACACGGTTATGAGGCAAATCCATGATAATATTTATGCAAAAGCTGATACTGCTAGGAAGTTTCTTGGAACTGCCATGTTTCCTCTTTATGCAAACAGATTTACTTGTACTCTTCCTGTAAAATAATAAGTTTCTACCTCTCCTCACGCTTCATGAAAAGTTGTGCATCTTTTCCACATTTTTTTAAAATGAAAATTCAATGCCTATTACCACAGAATATTTTCTGAACAATGAAAACATTAACAGGATTACAGATTCAAAAATTCTAAGGAAAATAAAACTGATTGACAGGGGAAGTGATCCCCATTCAGATAGTTTAGAAGATCTTTGAACTATGTTTGCTTGTGTGAACACCTTTTTAAACTGAAGAGTAAAGACAGAAGTTTCCCTCTCAAATACCCCAAATTTAACATTTAAGTAGTGGCCTTCCACCTGAGATGGATGTTGAGAAACAAGAGTCCTTGCCTAGTTTAATGATGCTGGTGCAGACAGGGCTAAACTTCTCTGCAGACACTTTTTGCTTTGGGGGACAAGACCCTGAATCTCATATATGGGTCCACACTTGGACATATTCATTCTGGTTCCCATTGTGATGTTGAGAGTTTTAAATATTTTGGCCATGAAACAGATATTTATGACATAGACATCGGTCAGGCTGGCTGGTCCAGCCTCACAGTCTGGCCTGCATTTCAGCTGAGGTTCCCAGATTTCCTTGCAGACTTGTATAGCCTGCAGAGAAACTTCTCCTGTTTCAGCCATATGCTCCTGTTGGCAGAATTTAGCTAAAAGGGTGTTTGCTTTTCTGCCATAATCAAATCTCTTTCAGGACATGCAGGTTCACATTAAAAGAAAATAGGAAAACCAAACTTGATGTGAATCATATTTGGAATGACTTGAAAACTGAAAAATTATCAATTGTTGTAAGGGAATTAAAAATCACATTTTTTGTCAAATAGCTGTAAAATAGCTCTAATTAAACAGATATAAAACCAAACAAACACACACAAAAAAAGTCGTACAAGGAGCTATGATAAAAATGGATAACTTGCCTTACTATCAAACTGCTCATTATGATTAAGCACTTCCAGTATCATTGATGAAAAAAAAGAAAAAAAAAATCTTTTTCTTCCTCTCAGTATTTTATCTTTGTTGGAACATTGTTAGCTGAGTTACAAATAGCTTCATTTATGTACAATGAATATCTGTGTTAGTGTTTCAAGCAGTCTATACTTGAAATTTCATTTACAACAGAGTTTGACAAGGAAGGATCAACGTTGATTGAGAGATAACAGTGAAAGAGAAGGAAAAAAATGGTCAAATTCTAATACAAAAGGAAGTTGAGAATGGACTATCTAAAGAGGCTTTATGAGTGCTTAACTATTTTCATTGATGAACTGGATGAAGGGCTGGAACAGCTTTGCTGAATTGTTCAAGATTGCTTGTGTCTTAGGATAAGTCCATAGGACTTTAGCAAGGCTAGGAGAAATGTTACCAATGAACAAGACAATATAGCCTGGTCTTTGAGCTGATCCTGTTCTTAAAGGGTTTTTAATTGAATGCACTACAATTATTCAAGAAAAATCTCTAGATCTTAGTAGCTCAGTGAACACATCTGCTCAGTACAGTGTCACAGCCAATTAAACCAAACAATATATTTAGTTCTTTTAAGCAAAGGATATAAAACACTTCAAACATGAGGCTTGCAAGAATACATATACGCATGTATGTGTATAAGCATATATCATTTTATCTATATATGTATCATACCTGTATGCAGCTCAAATTACAAGTATCAATATTACAGTTGTTTGCTTTTATTTTGATGACCACATGGAGTCTAGCAGATGTTTTCAAATATCATCCTCAGTCAATGCATGTTTCAGGCCTCCACCGCATCATTCAAAAAACCACACCAGAACTTCATCTCTAATGGGTAGAAATGTTCTTTTCATTTGCTGGGAAGATATATCCATGACTAATTTTTACATTCTTTTGATCTTGTACAAGCATATTTAGTTTTGACAGTGCTTGTCTTTCCACTGTGTTTATCAAGTGTATTTATACAAAATAATTTTATCCTGCCACAAGTTTTGTTTCACTAGTCTCTTCTTTTAAGATTTGTTCTCTAAATTGCAAAGAAGTTGTGATTTTGCACTTTGTCTTAATAAAGCAGTTAATAATATTCTCCAATTCTTGCTACAGAATTCTTGATCTTTCTAAATATGGGGAATGGACTGCAACTGTGATAGCTGAAAGTTTCGTAAGAATACACTTTGTCCTTTCATTGAGGTGATTTGTGGTCATATTAGCCCTCATTGTTAGATGAAGGATAAAGTTTTAGGCATCATTGTTGGGATCTGCTGTCACAATTTTTACACACTTAAAAAATGTATGCTCAAATTGACAAGAATAACTGATGAGGAAGAAATAGAGGTATAGTGACTGGCAGCAAAACTAAAATAATGCAAAACTCTTGTACTGAAATATTTATACTGATGCATTCACAAAACTCAAGGTCAAAGCAAGGTCAAAGAAAAAGCAAAAATATTTTGATCATTTTCACAATTCTATCATGAAAAGTACAGAAAACGATCTCTTGCGTTGAGATGCAGATATAAACAATATGTGAGAAAGATTCCATATGTTGAAAGAAGAACAAGATTTGAATCTCAGCAGAAGATGCTTACTGAGAGACTTTTATAATCCATATGCCCATTGAAGGAGATGAGGAAACTGATGATTCAGGTGGAGTCATGGCATCCTGTAAACATTCTGCTCAACACAGGCACTATAACATAAACACTTTCTGCTAGAAACAAGGTAGAAAAAATGTGTCAAGATTTATCAACAGCAAGGTGATGTGATAGCATCATCTTGTTAACTTACTTAGGAACACAGTCTCTGCCACAAATAGATGAAAAACTTTTTCAAGCAGTAGCAACAGTCTGATGCACCTGTATTTCTTTAAGTGTTTTTATGGAAGACTCCTGTGTGATGGAACGGATAATGAAAGTTGGAAAATCCATTATCAGTAAGAGGCAAAATTGTCACATCGTTTCTCCTTTTTTTTTTTTTTTGGGGGGGGTGGGGGGGAGGTGGAAGTGGAGAGGGGTGCAGGGCACATTTCTTTGTTGTTTCCTAACTGGTTTAATCTTTTTTGTGTTTCTTTGCCACTATACTAAAAAATATAAACATTGTCTTTGTCTTCCTCTGGAAGTTTCACACTTCCACACAAGGCTAGATACTATTTGAGAGTATGAACTACATGAACACTTAGTGGCAGTATTCTGTGGTCCTGAAGCCATGTAACAAAGTGGGCAGACAGGGCTCATGGTAAGTGGTTCCACTAGAACTGTGCTGAAACTGTGCAATGTATCTTATCATTTGAGAAATTTTTTCTTATCTGCAAAGCAAGACTGATTCATTTTAAGCTGTTTTGGAATCCAGGGTTGAGTCAACATTGCATATGAGATTGTGCATTATGACAAGACATTCTCATTTGGAGTTTTACTGAACAAGCACTTCTCTCATAAGCAGCAAGGGAAGTTCTCCATCTTACAGGAATTTACCTACAACTGTGAAAAAAAGTCAGACCATTTGGGAATAAAGAAAGATTTCTTAACTTTGTACACTGAAGGGTACATTACATTTGGTCATGCTTCCCACTGCACTCAACCTAGGAGCAGCACCCTCAAAAGCTAGTGAACATTCAAGAATTGTCTGAAGTAAAAAAAGAAAGTAACTGATGGGTCCAGTGAAGCAGAATACTCAAAGAAGATTAATCAGCTAGAATTTGCAATACCTCAATCATTGTACCAAATGTGATCAATGATAACAAAAGAAACATTTAGCCAAAAGGGAAATAAATATCTGTTGTCCTTGCAGGAGTCATTTATTGATTGAACTTGATTTGTCAAGTGTTTTTAGTATCTAGGACTTGAGTAAAGCTGTGAGTAGTACCAGGCCCAGTGACATAGGGGGATTATGCTACTATGTTGTATTTGTTCTTTAATTTTTAACAAAACTTGTCTTTTAGACACTTCATTTCACTTTCTTTCTTAACATTTTATGCTTAGGCATCTTTGTAGAAGAGTACATATGTACAATATACAGTTAGTTGTAGCAGCTAAAGCTATTCCATGTGGATCTTCAGCATATTAATTCTTATTGAAGTCTATGAGATAGATAGGCATCAAGGTTAAATATAACATTTAAGTGTTGTCCTGAATACAGAAGATTTGACTGCTTTCTTGCATTAGAACCCATTGTGGTGTGTCTTGGACTTGTTATATGAAAAGTGTAGAAAGGTCTGATGATGGTTTGAATGCATTGATATGGTCATGCTCACAAAAGAAGCATACACAATTTATCAACTATTTTGAAATTGCTCTCTAGAAAGCATGTGTTCTGTTAGGACAATAGGTATTAGGTAATAGATATTCTAGAGTAACAAGATGAAGTATCTGAAACATAAAAGTATGCTTCAGACTTTTTGTACTGAGTATAAAAGGGTATTAGAGACAAAAGAATGTGATGTATCAGTATACCCCTCAACAGCAGTAATTGGCAATCCTTTGAAATGGCAAATCTCTTAGATTACAAATTATCTGTTGTCTCTATCATCAAATTACAAGGAAACTGGGGATGGGGAGATAATCCCGTTTGTCTTCAGTATTATTCTGAAAAAAGATTGTAGAGTGGAAGTACACAAAGAAAGATTTAACAAGGGAAAATTGTTTTCAGAGCAGGTTCAATACAATTTAAGATGTTCAAAATTGGGAATTAGACAGAATCTGGAACACTGAAAAGAAAGGGCAAATTAGTAGACATAGAAATAATGAAAAATTCCTGTATACAAAAGAAATAAGACCAGATGAGAATATGATTCTGGATGGATTTATCTCTAGAGAATTGAAAGTATATATTAAGTTAACCAAAATTATCCCTGAATTTAAATAAACCACAAATGAAAATTTTATTAAAATTCACTGCAATCATTAAGATAAAATTTCAAATGTCAAAACCCTGTAGAGGAATAAAAGCAAGAAGCAAATCTAAAGAAAATAGCCTTGTTTGTTTTCAAGCATAAGGAGAGTTCAAAGAAATCTGATTAACAGTTTCAGAAACTGTAACAATATATTGAAACTGAGAAAAAATTTTTAGTAAGTAATTTATTCAAGGTTAAAATTTGGTCATATGAAAAGGTCTGACAATGACCCCTTAAAATTCAAGCAAAAGGAAACTCCTAGTCTTGAAAGTCTGAGCATCCAAATTCCAATTGAAAACTTGTGTTGCCAAGAGGAGAGCAGGGTATCAGTACCTAGAAAAATTGCTGATAACAGTCCAAATAAGGTGATTTGGCTTTGTTTCAGTGTATTTGGTTTTTGATATATTTGAAACAGGAGAAAACACAACAAAAATATTTTCTTCCATAATCCCTATTAGATGTAAGCATTATCCATTTCCTCATATTCACTTCTGCCTTAGGGATCTACCTATCCACATATCAACTGATTCATCAGGGACTTCTTACAAAGCATGTAGTTTTTTCCGAATAATGAAGTACATAGCTTTTTCAACTAGATCCAGAATGATACAGGAGATAATAAATCCTATGTCTGCCCATTGTTTCTTATCAGATAAAGCATCATTTAACTTAGATTTTCTAATGGTGCTCTATAAATGACCAAGAATACAGTCATGCAGCAGAGTATATTGTCTAAACTGTTCTGCATCTTCTTTCTATGATCATCACACGATTAATGGTTTCTTTTAGTATCATCCTGATAAAGTCTTTTCCTGATACAAAAAGATGATCAGATTTAAAATGAGTAAATTTCAAAGATAATACATGTAATTTTGACAAGAATTAACTCTATTCTATTTTATTTATTTAATAAGTGGGAGGCATTTTATTTGTAATTGCATCTCCTTACCTTCTTGCTCATTGAGAGATTTTTGACAGTTTTCCTTTACTGTGGCAGCATTTTTGAGATGAAGCTTTTGACTTGTACATATGCTAATTTGAAAAAGATGAACAACTTCTATTATAGTGTTAGAGTGTCTAATGGAGAATTTCCACAATGTTCTCAGTGAATAGAATTGTCATTAAAATCTGAGCTAATAGGCACTGAACCTGTACTCAAGTGATGTTTGACCTTCAAGACTTTGTATAGTCATCCATGTAGCTGCATGCAGCTGTAGCAGAGCCGCAGGAACCTTGGATTTGTTGCTTTGGTGAGAGTGAAAAACAGAGACTAGAAGGCTAGGCAGTGAGAAACAAAGTGCTTGAATAAGATATGAGAAAAATGCTTGCATATCTATAGCTGGAAGTGGAAATCTGTATTACATGGGAGGCTACAGAGTTGTGGTGTGTAAGAAGAGGCCCCAGGGGACTGCTTCTTCATCCAACCAAAATTAATTAAAATAAGATTTTGCATAAAGAGAAAATTTTGTGGTCACCCATTTTGTGAGTTCAGGATACTGTTTTCCAATCCAGCTGTTTACATGTACCATGTCATTAGAAAGTAAGGAATACTGCATCAAACTGATGCTGTTCTGGGGTTTACAAAGCAGCCAATCATCTTGTTATACAGATGCATTTTCAAAATATGCTTAATACACACACCAGGACCCTTAAATATAGTTTGAGTCTAGGGTCTGGTTTTCCAAATAAACAAAAAATAGTTAATCATCAGAAGTTATCAACAGGGAATGACAAAAAGGTTGCCTTCATCCCAGGGTCTGTCATACCAGAGTCCTTTCTCTTTCTGGTTAGAGGATATGAGGAAAAAAAACACAACTACTTCCCTTATAAACTTGCAAAAAAAAGGAGGACAGGAAAAAAAAAGTGGACATAACATACTAGACAGCTATATAATACCAGTGAAAATATCAAGCAGCTCTGCCACAGTGGAGGGGGATGGAAGCTGTTGATGTTCTGCTCTGCTACTAAAGGTTCTGAGATCAGAAGAACTGATTTCTGAGGTCTTGTATGTTGCCTGAGCTATTGGGAGTTAACTTCACAAACCACAGCATTATAGCCTTTCCTAGAAGCTTCCTCATGAATGATAGTGAACTTCTTCATAGATGCCTTTTGACATAGGAATCTCACATCCTCTCTATGCTACTCATTTTAACCTGGAAAGGACCAGGGTGTTGACATTTCACCAGAATGCTGGCTGTCAGCATGTAAGAAAACTGTAGGAGGCTTTAGGATTGCATGTGTATGTACAGAAGGTATATATTCTAGATGACCTGGAAACACACATTATATAACACAGGATGGAGAAGGAATGAGAAGGCTGAGTGAAGTTAAGAAAAAAAGGTAAAATTTCACTAAGACACACTAGGGAGAGCTGGATATTTCTGTGAATAATTCACAAAATCACTGAATTGAAGAATCATGGAATAATTCACAAAGTCACTAAACTGAAGAATCATGGAATGTTTGAGGTTAGAAGGGAGTTCTGGAGATTTTTTAGTCCAACTCTAGATGAGTTTTGACTTTCCTAAACTCATCCCAGCATGTAGCATTGACATTTGTCCTGGGCTGCCTGTCCCTCCTTCCACATTCTCTATGCTTCTTTTTGAAACTGAGTTTAGTCAAGAGCTCCTTGTTCATTCATGCAGGTGTCCTGCCACCTTTGCCTGATATCCCCGTCAAGGGGATAAGCCATTCTTGAGCTTGGATGTGATCCCTGAAAAACAACAAGTTCTCCTGGACTTCTCCCCACAGCTGTCTTCTGTGGACTCTTCCAAGCAGGTCCCTAAATAGGGCAAAATCCACTTTATTGAAGTCCAGAGCTGTGATCTACTTTTTGCTTTGGTCCCTTCTCTCTGGATCCTGAACTCCATCATCTCCTGGTCAGTGCAGCCAAGGCTTTCCCTGACCTTCCCATCTCCCACAAGGACTTTCTCATTTGTAGAAATCATGTTCAGAAGAGGACCTACCCTTGTTTAATCTTTGATGACCTGTGTTAGGAAGTTGTCAATGCTCTCCACAAATTACCTGGATTGCTTGTGGCCTGCTGTATTGCCCTACCAGCAGATATCAGGGTACTTAAAAGATATGACAGAAGGGCTCATCTGCTTCTTCCTGTTGAGGCAGCCTATAGCAGACACAGATCTGAACACAGATCTCTAATTCCTCGTGTTTGTTCCCCATGTTGTTTCCATGTTCCCCATGTTCCCCATGTTTGTTCCCCATTAGAGTACTGGCACCTCAGATAGTCACCCAGTCATGCTGATTTCCCCCCCAAAAGTGTGAGAGCTTTCCCCATAATGCTGCTGTCTTGGCACTTTTATTTGTGTGCATATGCTTGAGGTGGACCCTCTTTGCATAATTTGACTACTGTCAAACACTGAGGTTTTACTCTAGTAATTTTTCTTCAAAGGATTCAGTCAGCCATCTGACAGACATTTGATAGATATTAATTAAATGTATGAAATAACATATTTGACAAGTGTTTCTAGTTGTCTCTCCTAGAAGAATCTGGTTCAGAAACTGTCTAAAATACAAAGCTGTTTTGCTGAATATTCATTTAAAGGTATTTTAAAATATGTGATGCATAGCAGTTTTGCTAGCAATCAGTATAGACTTCAGGATAAAGAGGACAAGAGGTTAAAGAAATGTTTCACCTTAGGTAGCAGACTTTTAGATCTAACTCAAAGTGAGTTAGTGTGCATTTCTGAATACCTGCCTTCTTCTAGCCTGGAACCTGAACACGGCTATTTCCCACATGAGGGTATCTGAGAAAGTAGCCATATATGGGATCAATAATTGGTGAGACTCAGAATTTTGAAAGATATAATCTGTTATATCAGCCCTTCATGGGTCTATTTGACATTTCGGAGTTACAGAAATATAAGTTCAAATCACCCAGAAATACAGAGATTCAAATACAGCTTTCCATTGTTCAATATGTAGTTCTTGCAGCTCATGATTCTATAATAAAAACTACTCAATTTTCAGACTGAACAAAACTCAGCAAATTGGCTCCTTAGGTTCAGTTCTCCTTCAGTTGTCTCACCCAAGACACTATAAAGAACTGCCTTGTAGGCTTTAACTGTGAATAGTATGCTCTGATCTACTCCTGCAACTTCACAATATTTGAACTTTCTGTTTCCCAGGGCACTGCAAAAACCTTTTGCTCCTGTTACTCTTGAAATAAAAAGCAGTGTTCTTTATGAATTTTTAACACGCACACTTTTCCTGCCAGTGCTCTCAGGCAAGTCACATCAGTATCTGGACACTTGGATTTGAAGCTCAAAGCCTGACTGCCTCTATTTGTAAACAAGTGTGAACAGCATGAGCACAGTAGTGTCACTTCCCAGTAAATTCAATGTTAAGAAATTACAAATGTATGTACTATAGAACAGTTTGACAAAGCCGTATTGAAATACATTATTCATAGTAATCTTTTTCAAAAACTGTCATTTTTGAAAGTTTTCCATTTTGTGCATCATAAAATTGTAATGTTGGTTTTGAAAATGGGAAAAACAACAACAACAAAACAAGCCAAACGTGTCTGGCCTTTTGCTTTCAAGGAATCTTTTCCAAAGAAACAAAGTCTGATGCTTTTTCTTCACCTTAAGTACTGCTCATTTTTTCTCTAATTATCACAAATGAATTACAGCTGATCTTTATCTACTGTGGCATTCCCAGCCTGCATTTTGTGTGTGTGTATGTGTGTGGTCAGGGGAAACAATATGTGTCAAGACTGGCTTATAAAATCAGTTCTAAGCCTTTAACCTTCAGCAGAACACTGAATAATTGAGGGGTCTATGGACACTGACATTTATGGCAAAGCAGGAAAATAGATGTCTATTGATGGGGCTGTATCTCTGATCATAGTTCATAGCCCCCTCTCAGTGCTGGAGTTAACATTACCTGCTTGATGTCAGGCACTGCAATGATCGCTGCCAGATGGTCCTAGGCTGATGGTCCAGGGCTCCTGTGCCAATGATAGCTGTTTTGCTGATATGATCAACATAATTCAATCACTGTCAGTACTTATTTCTTCCCTGTTTCTCCATGCTAGTCACTTGCTACTTTTCCCTTCGGTACTCTTTACTTTTGAAAGATATTAACACAAGGGAAAATAAAAGTGAGCATTCACCAACTTCAATCTTAATAAACTTCAGGTTTTGTTTCGACCCCCTTCATCCCCGTAGCAGTATTTATGAATGTAGTTTGATTTGTAAGAGCTGCCCCCCTGAATGCAGGGAAAGTTTATGTGCTTGAAAATATCATTGCGACCTAAAAGGAATAGTCACTTTGTTGAGTTTTACTAACTCGTTGAATTATGTTTCTTCTGTCAGAAGACTTTATCACTTTGTGAAAAACTAAGTGGCTGTTACAAATCTTATCTGAAACAGCTGTTACAGATTTTATAGACTTCTGTTTATGTATGTCAAATATTCATTCATGACTTTTTAATTTTCAAAATATTTTATTTCCTCTACTGGGAAAATGTTACACTTTATAAAACCAGCTTTACTGTTTTCCATTCTTTCTTTAAAATATTCCTTTTCTCTTCCTTCTAATTCACAAAAAACTGCTGTGAAGAATCTGTGGAAGATAGTGACTGAAGGAGAGGGCAACTGGAGAAGGATGCACTGCCATTGTCCCTACCTCTGACTTGCACTGTAACCTCCATCACAAATGCACTTTTCCAAGGAACAGAGCCTAGCTCTACAGAAAAATCAGTTCAACTCTGAAGCAGGTGTACTGATGTGGAGAAAGAAATGTTGTCTTTCTCCCCCTATAACCTCCCAAAACTCTGATCACCCCCACAGTGGTATATGTCCATACCATGATATCTTGTTTTGGTATCACTATAGTGGAGACTTCCAATGCTACTGTCCATCATTTTATGACAGCTACTTCCATTTGATTTACACTGGAGACCGACAAATTTACTATTAACTTTAAAATAACATTTTAAAAAGAATGTTATGTATGAGACTAATGAGCTTTTCAATGTCAACTGTTGAGAACTCCCACAAATGATAACCGTTAATTAATACTCTCCATAGCCTAACGTTCTTTCTGTCCAAGAGACAAGCCACTCTGGGTGCCCTGAAACCATCTGCTCAGCTTTGCAATTCCTACTTGCTCAATTTAATAATGAAAAATAACATGAAAATGAAAGAATAAATACCTTACTTCCTCCAGTAGTTTTGAGCAAAAAAATTCTAGTCCATGAGCAAAGTAAGATCTGTGCCATAGCACATAGCTAACAAAAGCCTGTGCTAGAGGAATTGATGGGTCCTTTTTTTCTCTTTTTTTTTAATGCCAAACACACATTTATTGAATTTTAAAAGCATAAATAGCACAACTGATAATTACATCAGAGATGTAGCAAACAAAATGGATAAGCAGCGAACTGGTTGTCATATTTCCTAGTGCTTTAAGACACACTGATGTATACGAGGATATATAGCATCCTTTTTACCAGTGATAATTTACAGTTTTCTGCTGCCACTCTCCAATGCTGTCAGTTGAGCTTCTGTCCCTGCTGGCCTGGCTGTTCTGCGAGGAACTGAAGTGGCAGGTAGCCCATCACTATAAGTTGCACATTAATTTTACACTTTCTTCCTGAGGTATATGTGTGTTGCTGATGTCTCCTTCAGCATAATACAGCTATATCCAAAACCTTACAGTTTCTGAAGAGAAATACTTAGATGTAAATATAAATGTTTAGATATACTTTATAAATAAATATAAATCTACAGCTGCACCTGAAACTATAAAATAAAGGTCTTTATAAATATCTGCTTGTTTACATATGTGTGTAAATATGTGTACATATGTGTGTATAGGTGTGTGTAAAATCACACACCTATAGTATATAGCATGTACATAGGGAATATCTGTGTTGGTATGTATAAATACCTATATATGGACATATAAAGATATATTTCTGTGTGTATATATGAAAGTGCAAAGGCCAGATGTATAAAATCTGTGGATTAAACCCCAACAACTGTAGTAGAATAGGCAACTATATCTTTCTTAAGAAATTCCACCATTACAGAAGGCAAAATCTTCAGAAAGGGATTCCCAAGTGTAGAGTGGGGAGCTGACAAGTTACATCGCAGGGAACACTGAAGACATGGGTTGGTTTGACCTTTATGGTTAAATCCCATGAGAAATGACAGAGTTTGGATTATTTCAGGGAGAGGACATGAAGGAGCCTAGATAACCTGAATCGTCAATGAGTGCTGGTTGACAAAGGAGTATCAGGCACACTCAAGATGTGGAAAGGTGTTGGCTACCCCATTTTGTGTATCTGATATGCTCACTGTACTAGATATACGCCTTCTTTTTCATGCATATAAAGGGTGGGAACTGAAAGAAAATAAACGGGTTTTTTACTTGTTTTATTTTGCTGGTATGTGAGTTTTGTGTGCACTGTCTTTTACATCTGTTCCCTGAAGAGTTCAACATGGGGAAGTGCCAGGTCCTGCACCTGGGGAGGAACTGCCCCAGGCACCAGCACGCACTGGGGTCCAACTGGCTGGAAAGTAGCTTTGCATAAAAGGCCTGGGGGTCCTCATGGGCACTAAGTTGAACATGAGCTGACAATGTGACCTTGTGGGAAAAAAGGCAAATAGCGTGTGCATTAGCAGGAGTGTTGCCAGCAGGTCAAGGGAGGTGATCCTTCCTTTATACTCAACACTGGTGAGTCAACACCTGGAGTGCTGGGTCCAGTTCTGGGCTACAAGAGAGACATGGACATACTGCAGAGAGTCCAGCAAAGGACCACTAAGATGATGAACTCACTGGAGCTTCTCATATATAAGGAGATGCTGAGAAATCTGGGACTGTTCAACCTAGAGATGATAAGGCTTAGTGGGAATCTCATTAATGTATATAAATATCTGAAGCAAGGGTGCAAAGAAGATGGAGCCAGGCTCTTTTCAGTATTGTCCAGTGACAGGACAAGAGGCAACAGACACAAACTGAAACACAGAAGGCTTCATCTGAACACCAGGAAATACTGGCACAGGTTGCCCAGAGAGGTTGTGGAGTCTCTCACCTTGGAGATATTCAAAAGCCATCAAAACTTGCTCTAGATGGCCCTGCTTGAGCAGGGACATTGGCCCAGATGACCTCCAGAGCTCCCTTCCAATCTCAGCCACGCTGCGATTCTGTGACAGATTTGAATTCAATTTACAGATGATACTAAGCTGAAAAAAGCCCGCAAATAAAACCTGGCTACAGTTAATGCTGAAGGACATGTGTGTGTCCGGCGACTGTATAAAACTACAAACTGTAACTGATATTTTTGAATATGAAAAACACATAACACATGTCCAAAGAACATAATTCAAAATGAAAATTTTGGGCTTTACTGGTTTTTACCTAATTTATTCTAAACTATTATTTTTCCCACTTTTATTATTATTTTTTAAATAAGCATGTTATAAGATCAGTGTTGGATTTTTTACTAAATTTTTGTTATCATATCCCTACCATTTCCAACTTTTTTTTTTCCTTCCTTAATTTTGTGTCTGATATTTTCTGAAATAAACATGAAGATGACGAAACGGGCAAATTTTTTAAGGATCTTAAAAAACCTGTCTTTTACCTGTTTTCCAGAGGATTTCCTCAGATCAAATTTTTCATTTATTTTACACATTCAGTTATGAAAAAGTATAAGAAAGGATGATCATACTTTTTCTTTGCAGAAGGAATCGAATTTATTTAGTTGACAGAGCCTGTGCCCTAGAGGTAGTCATTATTGTGTTCTTTAGTAGTAATTATGATTGGAATGAGTCCTTAAATGTGATGAGGGATCTTCACAACCTCTTGACTTTGCAGAATGGAGATGGACTCATTGGCTGGAGAAGCTAAATATTTTTCCCAGGACTTTCATATCTTCTGTTAGCTGTCACTTGACTTTCAGCAACAGGTCAAGTCCCGGGTCTCAGTTTTCGACATCTTCAGAGTGTTGTGGCCAGGTGCATCAGAGACGAATATTAATTCATGAACAACCGTTCAGAACAGTGTAACTTACAATACCCAGGGTGAAGCTACTGAGAGGCTGAGATAAACCTAAAACTCAATGGGCCTAATGACTAAATTACATTCTCTCTAAAACTGGTCCCTTCAGGTCAGATTGCCAGATTAGCAGTAAATTGCTAGGGCTGGGTAGCAGTGTCACAATGGCTGCAATCTGTGCTTTATCTTTTCTAGGCATAAATGGACAGAGCACAGTGAAGCACAGTGTATGTGAGGTCTTGTTTGTGAAAGGCTGGATTAAGGATGATAAAATAAATGTAAAATCCCAGTTCATAATGGTTTGCCATCCTATTGGTGTAACATACTGTTAATATAGAGAACTCAGTAATAAGAGAAACTAGTTACTCCACATCTCAGAACTGTATCCCATGGGGATTAATTAAGGAATGCTATTTCAAGACCTCTGAATGGGTAGCACACAGTTCCCATGTGTATTGTCCATTTTCTTGTGTTACAAGGAGAGATGGCAAGTAGCTGATGCAGAAGTGTTTGCTGTTATGTATTAATTTAGACTTCACTAAGTCCTACTGCTTTCATATACTGGGCCAGAAGACTGCTAGAATCTTTCCATACTTAGTTAAGCAGAAACAGCAGTGTCTGAAATAAAGGTAATGTGTATGGTCAAACCTGAGTATATAGTCAGTCTCATTTTTCATCCTATAGTTAGATTTGAATAGTATATAATTTAATTTTTACTGCAGAAAAAGTTGCAACTCCAATTTACAGCCTACACAGATACAAGTATACTTTCACTTTCTTGATCTTAAAATTGTGGCTGAAACTTGTGCTAATGAAAGATCAATTTGATTTCATACCATACAGTGCCAATGAAAGATGCTGTTCTGCAGCTTACAGAATGTTTCCTGACATTGGTAGAATTTCAAAGTTCTCAGAACTTCAAAGCAAAAAACCTGTATAAATTTTAACCTCTCATTCTTTGCAAATTATCTTTATATTCTAATTTGTGTAAAGTTTTACTGAGTAATCAGTTTTCATTTTAGAAATTATCATGTAGAGGTATGTATGTCCACAAATGATTTTAAGTGTCAGCAGTACAACTCAGAAGATTACATAAACAGTGACCACGAGTTTGAAGTAGATTAAGACAATTTCCAAATCCTGGATACATTGAACACAAGGGTTGCAAGCAGTGTAGCTTGTACTTTGATTGCTGCAATCTATGACACTCACAGCCTGACTTCATTCTAGCACAGAAAATACCAAACATTGAGGAGTCACTGCATCAATAGAGAAATGGCACAGCATTGTAATCTGGATAAATAGTAGGACTCTGGATTTTAATAGCCTAACTTCCTCCCTTACTGAGGAAAAGAAAAGTTAAACCATCATAGTAAGACTTTTTGAGGTGGGGGTTAGATGCACTGTGGATAACTGTGAGCAAACCATAAGTTACCATCCTGTGACTTGGAAAAGCAGAGGCAGTGTGAAAGTTTTGCACATGCTGGGAGGAGAGACAGACAGAAAAATTAGTCTGAAAAGACAGATTTTCATTTTGCAAAATGTGTTACCACTTGCAGAATTGGATCCACTTTCTGTGTTCTGTGTACCTTTTAATCATTATTGTGTATAATCTGATAACTAGTATTTGCAGTTACAAATGGGATACTTAATTACTTAGGTACCCAGTAATAGGAGAGGATTGAAGAAAAATGAGCAATACCTTGTTCAAAATGAATGAGTACATTCTTTTTTATTTTTTTTTTTTTTTCCCCTGAAGAGGATGATACCTTTGGTAGTGGAGATTCTATGCATAATTCAAAGCAAAAATTAGTTGCACATCACCTTTTCTGCCCAGGATATGATCTTTGTAGGCCATGGATTGTGATTCATAACACTTCAAGGCTTCTGTAGTGGAACTAAACCATGCTCAGATTTTTGCCCCCTAGTCCTGCTCTCCAAATGGTGAGTATTTTTATTTAAAGAAGACTTACAGAAAAATTCGTTTCTAAGTAGCTAAGGTTCATTGTCATAGTGACATTTTAAGCTGTTATTCATAATTTGCTTTGTTTCATTGCAAATTACAATGCAGTAATTTATTCTGAATGAAATAACTGAGAATGTAAATACATTTATCAATTAAAAACATAATTTCATTCATGTCTGCTGCTAATAAGATCTGCGTCAAGATCCCAGTTTCATTGGACAAGGAGATTTATAGGATTTACATGAGTTAGTGCCAAACATCAGCTGTTGAATGAAAACTCCTAAACTCCATATACTTGACCAGCACTGAGTTTGTGCTTCAACAATTGCTGCACTCATTGGTGACAGCAGAAATTATTCTTTTGTCTTCTAGCTCTGAACTACTGATTTGCCATATCTTTCAATATACAAAACTGTGGAAATTGGAAGGGTTCACTTGGAAAATATTTCATTTATTCCTCTCAGCAAAGTGATTCATGTTTTGAACCCAAGGTTTGCAGTTTCATGAGTCAAATATATTTAAGAGGGCAAACCAGAACATCATACAGGTAAGCAGAAGCTCTAACTCATCTCCTTGTCTTCCAGGCAAGTAAAGGGTGAAAAAGGGTGCAGATTTAAAAATCAACACCTCTATAGGCACTGCCATGAACTGCTGGGAAAGAAAGTTAGTGTCTTTAGTGCCTGCACAGGATTGTGCAAAATTATTCAAAATGACACAAAAGATTGATCCCTCATACCTCAGTAACACTTATTCTTCATAAGCATTCGTGGTTTGTGTGTTTTGCAGAGAGAAATTCTGTCAGAGACTTACTCAGGACAGAGTAACTTTTACTTCTTTTTTTCAAAATGGTTTGACTGGATGCAATATTTAGAAATCTAGGAATAAACTAGAAGAAATGTATGACCAAACAGTTTTCCCATACAAATAAAATATACAGAGAAGCCTCTAAACAGGAGAGACCAGACCAAGATTCTCTGTGGTTTGAATATTAAATCTTTAGATTAGACTCTTCTCAGGTGTGTCATTTAAAATATGTTTTTCTCTTTTGCGTTCATATGCATTTTATCACCATTTAAAGCATTAGTATGAAATGAATGTAAGTAAACAACTGTTGGGATTTTTGATTGATTTTGGAGTCAATAATTAGATAAATTGATTGGTAGAATATTACATTTTGCTAAATCCAATTATAAACTAAAGGGGGGATGGTGCAAGTAGAAGGGTGAATTGTTATATTCAATAAAGCATGTGACGTTCAAACGAGATTTTTTAAAGTATAATTCTATTATCTGATCAAATTGCTGTGAAAAAAATCCAATAGTTACTTGACTCACTGCAGTTCTTAAATTATTCTTTCCCATACTTTTTTTTTTTTTCCCTCGAAAAGCTGACTTTACATATGTTTCATGGAACCAGAAAAAAAGAAAAAAATTATGTATTTATAAAAATGCTACCTTTTTAACCTTATAGAGTACGAAAATGTTGTCTTCTGCAGAATAAAGCATTTGGTCAATTCTAAGAGAAATGTAAGACATCAGCTAGGAATCTCATGGGACAAATGTTCTTATTGCATGTACCCCCATGTATGGTTTAGTAATGACTGACTTGGATGTTTTGTGTTAGGGATTTTCAAACTGGTAAAATTAGTCTGATGTCTGAACATCACCTACTGAAATTAGTATGAAAATCTGCATATCAAAGAAGTAGAAAATACAATAAAATACAACAATATTTCTTGGTACTGACCTCATTTCATTGGTTTAGACTTGTAAGTGGTTCGAACTTTTGAAATAATTATATTGAAAAGACACTAGAAACTAACATGTCTGCAAAAAAATTCATATCACAACATTTGAGTTAGAGAAACTATCCTCATATATAAGTTGGTTAACAATGCATAGAAATTGATAAATTCCTGGCAGGATAAATCCATGACCATGGTTATTTCATTCAAGACATGATTTCTGACTCTAGCCTTCTAGAGAATCAACGTTGGATTGATGCTTTTTGGATGTTGTGGGTTTTTTTGGACCACCAAGTTGGGGAATGAATAAATAGGTCTTTTTACAAATTGGAGGAAAGATAAAACATCAAACCTGAGAAAAGGAACAAGATAACAGTTTTTGCTTGTGAACTGGTGGAGACAGAAGTCAAAAATTGCACTCACATCAGAAACCAAATGAAACAGAAAAAGCTGTATCTTCTAGTTTGTTGTTGCACTACTCAGATTATATATGACTGGGAAACCACAGGACTTGAACATAACTCCATTTTTAAGGTTGTGTTTTAACTTTTCTACATCGAATCAAGAAGAGGTAGTTGTCTATTTGAGAAAACTCACATTCACTGCTGCTGGATATGATGCTTTCCTTGTTCCTGATCTTTGCTGTTCAACCAGACCCCAGCACACTGAAAGAGAAAAACCTCTTCAACACATCTAAGAGGTGTTTCAGACATTACAGGTTTTTTAAACCATGGCACTGGGAAGAACAATGCCAGAGGTAATATACTTATCAAATGTTTCTAATATGTAAGTTTAGCTTATGTATTTATGTCAAGATATGAGTAGTTCTAGATCATTCCATGCAAATAATAGTTATAAAAAAATCTATATAAAAAAAGTCCCAGCAGTATCTGAAAGATATGAATACATTTAGGTCAAGTGGTGTTGTTTGTATATTGTTTTTCAAAATTGCATTCATTTAGTAATGTTACTTGTATTTAATCATCTTTGAGTGGTAAGACTGAAGACTGCATTGTGAAATACTTCTGAAAAGAGTATCAATATTCATAATGTTAAATGCCATTACTACTTACATGAGCAGCATTGCTTTATTATGTCTCAGCAGCCACTGAAACAAAATTAGAGCTTGTACTGTTGTTACCTCTAAAGCAGGTATGCTCTCTTCGTTGCCCTGCATCTTTCAGTTCTCTAACATTTTAATCCATCTGAATGTGTTTTTTAAATAATGATGAAAAGCAACACCTGCAATTTAAGTGTTTGCTCTAACATGGACCTTAAATGGATTTTCAGGTATTAGATTCTATAGGATGTTTAATAATTTTCTCTGGCTAATGTATATATTTTCCTGTATTTTTAAACAGTCTATCTTAGTAGGCTTCATAAATGGAATATTTCTTTTCCTCCTTAGGTTAAGTTAGCTGACTGCTTTCTGCTTAGTTTTGAACGCAATAGTACTAACTCATAAAATTAATTCCCATTTTGTGGGATTGTCAGAAATGAGGATTGCTCTGACCCCTGTTTGAACTCATCAGCTGAAATGAAGTTGTTCAGTGAGCTGGAGAAGACAAAGCTGAGTTCCAAGAAATTAATCAACTCCATCAGCCTCCGCGATAGGCCTGAAAATGGCACACATCAGACTGACCCTGAGCAGCTCTGGATTCTCTCCGTAAATGAAAGTCATCATTCCTGGCAAGGAAGATACTAAATTATAGGCTTTTAAATTTAATTTTCAGTTTACTTGTGTTTTCGATTAGTGTGCCATGTTTCATAAAGATGGTAGTACCTTTAAGTAGTAAATGCCCTACATCTACCAGCTCAATCCCTGTTGTAATAAAAAGGTAAATTTGAAGTAAAAACTGTTAGCAAATGAAACATGTGGTTGTTTTTTTTTTTTCTTTTTTTTTCCTTTCTCAGTGACACCTTAAGCAACAATACCAAATTATTTTCTTCATACCAAAATCAATAACAGGCTTGGAAATAAAAAGTAGCCCCGCAGCCTGAGGCCACAGATTTTCATGACAGGCTACTAAAACTATCTTTCAGTAGCCTGAAGGTCTGCCAGCTAATCATTCACTTTCCTTTCACTATTTAGTTGTCGGATATCTCTCCGGGCTAGTAAAACTTAAAGGCTATGTGACAAATTGTCTGCTAAAGAAACATTGTCCATTTTTATCTTTGTGGAACTTCAATCTTTAGCATGTAGGCTGAAAAGTTCACACTGCTTTGGAAGGAAGGCAAAAATTAAAACTCTATCAAATCTTAAATCTTTAAATGCTTTCTTATTTTATTAAATGCAAAGCATTGAAGCCATTGATGTGTACCTTTCCAAATCAGTAGTGAAAATCCCATTTTTTCAGGGGGGCAAGATGAATTCATAAGGGAAAACAAGTTTAGGATTCTTCAGTGAAGCTCCTAAAAATGAGGGAGCATGACAATCAGCGTTGAATGCCTTGCGTTTACTCCCCTTGTACATATGCATGACAATATAACCTATAATTAGGTAGCTATAGCAATTCCCAGCAACCATCACAAGTGACATCTATCCTATCCCAGTGCTGTGTGAAAATTGGAAGGTGATGAATGCTGTCAACTCTTCTCAAAGTTCTCTTTTGTATATGTTTTTGTTTAAATAAATGTGGTCAAAATATATATATTTAGTCCAGAAATTAAAATGTAATTTCTACCTTTTTAAAGAGTCAAACAACTCTAATGGTTCCCAAATAACAAATTTAACAATGGCCTAATAACGTCAGCAGTAATTTCCCATGAACACACTTGGGAGATATTTAATAGACTAGGTTGACTAGCATCTTAGTATTCCAGGCTAATCATGAGTTTCTAGACCTGTACTTGTATAGTCTTTCAAGTGCATGGCTTGAGGCAAAGTATCTACCTTCGCTTCTTAACTATTCTTCAACATTCCTGATGTTCCTCTTTTCCCTCTTTACCTCTATTCCCTCCAAACCATGTCTTGGAAGGGTTTTTGCAGATAAACAAACTAAAGCTTTCAGATATATAAGTATCACAATCTATGCTAAACCTTTACATCATCTTAAATAGATTACATCAATATAAGTCTTTAGATCATCTAAAGTACCTCAGGCCTATTAATTTGTACTCTAATAGGCACTTAATTACACAGGTGCACAGATAAGGGGTGACTAAGGTGGGGGCAAGTAAGTTAACCCTAGTTTGAAGCCCCTGAAGTGCTTGGCCATAGTGGTTATGTGCTAAATTTTAGTGATTAACCCTTCATGGCCCCCAAATACCCTGTTATAGTGGATAGTGTACAACAGTTTAGCTTAGTTAAAAAACAACAAGCCTTTTCAACATTAATCATTGCTTATTAGTTTTTATATGCAAGAAGCAAATTTTGAGTGTTTCAATTCTCTATCACTGTGTACTGGGTCTGGCTGAGCCGGAACTGGTTTTCCCCTGTAACAGCCCTCATGGTGCTGTGTTTTATGTTGGGAGCTGGCAGGGTGTTGACAGCACACCAGTGTTGTGGCTACTGCTGAGTAGTGCTTACACAGCACCAAGGCTCTTTCCAACATTTTCCCCCCACAGTGGGACGGGGTGGGCAAGATCTTGGGAGGGGACACAACTGGGACAGCTGACCCGAACTGACCAAAGGGATATTCCATACCATATGACGTCTGTTCGAGTATAAAGCTGGGAAAAAGGAGGAAGGGGGTGGGGTCACCCTTGGTCCTCCGAGGCAACCACTACGCGTATTGGAGCCCTGCTTCCTGAGAAGGCCCGACATCGCCTGTTAATGGGAAGTAGAGAATAAATCTGTTTTCTTTTTTTTGCTTCCGCACGCGGACCTTTGCTTCGCTTTGCTTATATTAAAACTGCTTTTGTTTTACCCACAAGGGTTGGGTTTTTTTCCTATCTTATTTTCTTTCCCCTCTTTGCCTTGTTGAGAAAAAAAGGGAAGGGGGGGAAGTGATAGAGTGACTTGGTGGGTACCTGGCATTTAGCCAAGGTCAAACCACCACAGTCTTTTTTGGCACCCAACATGGGGCAAGACAATGGCAGTTTTATATTAATTGTGCTATAGCTGTAATGGAGAAATAGCTGGAGGAGTCAATTCTTTCTTTCTAAAGTTTTTCAAAATAGTGAACAGGAAAGTGCACTTACATGTATCCGATGTGTGTATTGTACACACAAACACACACAGAGGAAAAAGGTGACTTGTACAATTTCTCCACTGCTCTTTTAACTCAAGCACAGCCAGAAGCAGCAAACTCCCAGTCTCAGTTCCTTTCTATTTCCACACTACTATTCTTCTTAAAAAATTATCTTGCTGCTGGTGAAAATTATCAGACTAAAGGTGTGATGATTGGCTTGTTATAAAACCGGGAAAGAAGACTGTAGGTGGTCTCCACGTCTAAGGGTATCTAATATGACCAGCACTTATAATGTCCCTTTAAAGGGCCTTTTTGCAGGCTTGAACTCTTATGAGCTGAACAGAAAATAAGCACAGACGTGCATGTCGTGTTAAGATTTAAACAGTATGGTAGCAATAGACATGAAGTTCTTGGAAAAGCTAAAGGAACCTCTAAGTTTTCTTGTCAAGGCAGGAACCAGGCAGCCTCCTGATTTTATTCACTAGTTGTGCTAGTTGAAAGGCTGATTGACACTTGGGTGTGAACATCCACACTCACTGAGCAGTCACTGGGGTGTGCAGACTGCTTCTGGGGCAGCCAGTCCCTGGAGCAACCTCAGTTTGGACTACAGCAAAGGCCCAGCAATTTGTCTGTGTGTGTGTGTCTGTGTGTGTGCATTCATGTGCCTCAAGAACATGTGTGTGCATGTGTGCAGAACTATCACTTTCACGAGCAACTCAGTCTGAAGTTCCCTATAAAACCCATCTAATCTAATAGTGAGAGAGTCCTTTCTAAAGAAGAGTCACAAACCATCTTTCTGCCTAACCAGTATCTTAGTGTTAGTCAGAATCCACTGAAATAGCCCAGTAGCAAGGTATGCAGGTAATCATATTTTTCAGTGCTCTAACATGCAGAGCAAATGCACTGTTCTCTCTCATGAGCATCCCAGCCTTGCTCTCCCTATCCCAGCCCTGATCATATGCCCAAAGATGAGCGCTGTGGGTAGCCAAAGGAATCTGGCCTCACATGCTGCATCTTAGGTGGAGCATAAAGGACAATGTTTGTATAACTATTTCACCTTCACTGATTCTCTGTGGTGTTACAGATTCCAGGGTATTTCCCATGCTTTTTTATGGCAAAGTAGTCTGAGTGCTCTGTGATTCTTCCCCAGGGACAGAGGTAATGGTTCTTCTGCAACACTGAGGACACTCAGGAGGTGTTGCTGACTCAGTGCTCAACTGAGTTGAGCACTGAGTCAGCAGTACTACTTTTGCATAGCATACTTATAAAGCAAAGTAGACAAGCTAAAAATCCCAAAGTAAATTTAAATAAAGGTGGCTAGTGTGAGTTGAATGAACTGGTAATATGTAAGTAAAAGCATTTTGAGTGTTTGGGGGAAACTAACCCTGTAACAGCACTTGAATAAACCCTTAATAAACTTCTTGCTTCAGCATTTTTGAAACATAATTAATGAGACATGCTGGAGAAAATGATTGTGGCTTGATCTTACCATGTTTCTGATATTAAAGTTTACATGGCAAAAAATATAGCTCGGATATATAAAAATTACTGTCAGCTGTCTGTCCTGTCCCTCTGCTAGAGTTTACTACTGGAGAAAGAATGAATTAATGGTATAAACCATTGAACTTTATAAAATTTTATAAAGAGCAGAGTATTTATGCAAGCAGCCAGAGACTTCAATTAATGTTAACACCCGCTAATACTTGCATGTTAACTCTTACAAACCTACTCAGAGATAAATTAAAAATGGAGATACAACTAGTCAGGTAGGTTTTTTACATGAACTGTGGATTAACCACAATTGTCTCTGTATCGCATATTTCCATCCACAATGGGGCCACAATACAAGTGCTCTGAAAAGTATCTTTATTTCTTTCCCCAGAATATACTCTGCAACGCTTTGGAAATTAAGGTATATTAGATACACATGCATGCAGCTGTTCAGCTCCAGTCACTCCTTTGTTTTGATAAATTATATTTGTACGTTGTGCCCATCTCTCCCTATGAAGGCATCATTTGTTTTCTTCCCCCTGCTCATGATGGGCCTCAGTACAGGCATCCACAATGACACATGCTGAAGGAAACAAGGTGAGAACACTAGTGCAGGCCTCTTCTGCTGTATGTCAGTTATGTCATTATTGGCACTTGATCTAGTGGTATGCATTTGTTTAATGAAGCATGGTTGCTTTAACCTTCTAGACTGTCCCTCCCTGAGAAGCATCAGCTCTCTCCTAGAAATTGAGTCATGACACAGTAACGTATTATTTTTCTAGTAACTGTTCTCCCACAGCAAAGAGTAATTTGATAATCTTCTGTAACTAACTGTACATGTTAGTCTTCACATGAAGTGTTAACCCATTACTAGAATATACTAAACATTAGGTTATTGCAAAATGCTGAAGAAATTCAGTCCTGGACTTCTAAATTTGTTTTTCTTGCATATATCCCTTACATGGCTGAATTCACTGCAGAAATGAGGTCTCAAAGTCTAATAAGTATAGTAGTAATTTGCTTAACAAAGTCTGAACCTAAAATAATAGTAGGAACAAGCTTCCTGGCTTAATGTTACCTTGCAAATATTAGCCTGAACAAATACATAATTTACATTAGCTAGTCCGAAAAGTTTCATGTATAATTAGAAGTTGGGATTTCAGTAGCTTGGCATTAAGTAAGTATAGAGGAACAGCCCTATATAGTTAACAGATACCATAAAGGTTGCTTTATTTCTATATCAGAGGCGTACTGCAAACATCAACATCAAAAAGGGTTTTAATTTACCTGTAACAACGAGGTGTTTGAGGCAAAGTATTATTAATTTTCAGAAGTTCTTTTCCTTCTCTTTCTTGAAATTTTACTAATCAGAAGGTGACTACTACTTTTACAGTTAAATTTTATTCCTAGTGCTTGATTCCAAAACAGATGTTTGTCCCCCTGAAAAAGGAATTCAGCTAAGCTTTATTTAATACTTCATTTGTATACTCTGGCAAGTCACAGATCTTCTAGCTTGGCTATTAACATAAATCAAAAGATCTTGTGAAAACAATAGACTATCTAGGAATTGCTAGTGCTACAGGGAATATGGGCCTGGAAGTAATGCAAATGTTCAGATATTTGCCTACCTTCCCTTGTAATCCAGATATCATGGACAGAGAGACTGCAAAATGTAGAAATGTAAATAAATGGTTGACTATTTCTCTGCGTGCCTTTTTGAGTTGGATGCATTTTCTAATCAGGTTTTTAATCAAAGGCTTTGTGATATATGAATACTACTGTTTGTGGTTGTGATGAAAGCTCGGTGTTACAAAAACTTCAAAGGCAACAATTCAGTGTGAATTTCTCTGATTTGAACATTGGTGCTAACCTTTGTCTAAAACACCAGACTGGAACACTTATATTGTTAAACACTTGTGCTACACTGACCTTTCTCAGGATTGTTTGCAGTGGATATTTCAACACACCATACCTCCAACTGTATTGACTAGAGTATTTGGCCTGTCAGGATTAAGTTAATGTTGTTATCTTTGGCTGTAATGGGTTTTGAGCCTGCTGATGCCTGCCTACAAATGCAACTGTAAATTACTTTACAGTAAGACATGATGATTTGCTAAGTCTCTTGATAGGTTCTTTAGTCAGATTTAGTGTAAAATATAAGGTGAAAAAGTTTTTGTGCACTGACATTCTGTGTTGCAGTTGATGTTTTCAGAATCTTACCTCTAATATACATAATTTCACTAATTACCTGGAAATTTTAGTACTCTTCAGAGCATGAATGAAGTAGGAAAAGAGTAAAGAAGAAATAAATGGTTATGCAATTTCAGTGTTTTTGTCTTATTTTTAAAATTGCTAGGAACTTCTAGGTTTCATGTAAAAATATTTCTGTCCTTGTAACTGAGCCCACTTGCACAGATAATTGACACATTCTCTTCAAGCACTTACAGCAAGACCTAACAGTGATCTCAAGCTTCTTCATGTTTCCTCTTCCAAATCGTATGGGTGAGACAAGAAATGTTAAAGAGAAACTTAGGCCTCGGCTGTCCTGTGACTGATGTACCATCTGTGTCTCCTGCCCAACCATGAATGCAAAACTTGTACAAATTCCTATAATTGCATCTCTCTTAGTGTAATACTCTTTTTCTGCTTTTGACAAATGCAGTCCTACCTTGTTTATGTTTTTTCAGGACAATTTTGTAAAAATTGCTTTGTTAGGCAGATATTAACTTACAGTTCTGGTGTCTTTCAGCAGTTACCCTTTGCCTATCACACCAAGCATCAAGGTCCTAGTTTCCAATCTGAGTGGCTATTGGAACCTACCTACATCTTACTTCTCATCGTTCTGAAGTTAATGGGAGATGAGCCAAAATGGGTACTGCAATACAGTGACCAGTGGCATCCTAGAGATCTGGGGGCACACATTTGTCCTCAGCAGGGTCGCACATTGGGAAACAGTAGGAGAGGAAAAGGAGCAATACTCTGTATCATCCCTCCAAAAAAATCACTCCTTCACATTGATTATGTTAAACACAAAAATATATTTAAACTGAAAGGCAAATTTGACCTGGTTGAGAAACAAATGATGCGTTTAAAAGAAATGTCTAAGAATGAAAAGTTAAAACTTAGAAATTTCATGAAATAAAAGTTCAAATTAATTTGGTTCAGACTACAGAAAATTTCATTTCTGCTTTTGTTTACACATAGAACTTCAATATGTTGACTCATATGTACAATTACATATTATACATAACTACATTGTAGTTTATATTAAGTTATTAATGCTGTCAAGTTTCCTGAATGAAGACATTATTGTAAAGAAATTTTGTTTGGGGAAAACATGGTTGCTATCTTTTATGTGAAATTGTTAGTTTATAATTAAACTTTTTTACATGGAACTGACTTTACAATTTCTTTGCCAATGATAACTATTTTAATCTCAGGATAGGACAGGAAGGTGTGTTCCCATCAGAACAGCTGTGACACCAATCAGCTGAACAGAATTCAGTTTTTATTCTCCCAGTTCTATGGACCACAGCTATTGGATTCAACTCATCTGCATTTCAAAACCTACATTATAGATATTATATCTGATTAGTTTTCTAGGCTTTCCTTATAAGAGGTACCCTTTAAGATAATTGCCCCTCTCTACTGAATGTAACTGGAGTCTAATGATTAGGAGTGATGTGGAAGTCTAAGCTGAGTTCAGGTGAATGTCACATGGTATAAGCAAATTGTGCACCAATGCCATTACCCTTTTTTTGCTTTTCTAAGTCATTGGTTCCAAAAGTCAGTAGATGTTTAGGAGATTTCTATGTTTTGCTAAAAACAAATAAATAAACTTTCATAACAGATGTCTACGGTAGAATCTGAATCAGAACTGGACACAGGCTTCAGGACAAATTCAGTGACTTCAACCCTAGCAAATCTCCCTTCATATCCTGCTATAGCTAGGGAAGTATGAAGAGCTAAAACCATTAAAGTTTTCATCTCTGGCCAATGTGTAATTCACAAATGCATTCACAGTTTTATTTATTTTTTTTTTAAAGAAACAATCAATTATATCATCAGATAGTTTATAACAAAAAAAAAAAAGAAAAACATGAAAAAGACTTCAGTACTTATATAGGCTACAGTATTGTACAAAAAGAAGATACTGTTTATATCGCTACTAATAATTATCCTTCCAAGGTTCACAATCTATCTGGAAAAAAAAAAATGGATGAAAAACACAGAGGGGAAGGAGAGGAGAGAACTGAAATTCTAAATTTGGGAAGAAAGAAACAGTAAAGTAACAGAAGAACAGAGTCTTAGCTGAGTGAATATTGGTCATGACTTATCACACTTTGTCTTGTCAGTGGTTCATAAGCATCATGGATGAGGTGAAGTAATTCACATATTGCCGGAAAAGTAGCAGCACATTCTTGAATTTTAGAGTCATCTATTGAAGCCAAAATACTTGCAACTAGGTGTTTAAGGAAAGGTGCCTTGATCTGTTTTTGTCATCTATAAATATTGAAGTGCCTGAGCTGGAATACCATGGGAGAGAGTTTGCATGTAACAAAAGTTGCAGCTGCTATTTCCGTAATTCCATCTGGATACTTACAGGAGGGTCTGTCAGGTTTCAGTCAATGAAGGCTCTACAGTGGCTTTGCTTGGAAGAAGAGAGCAGGATATGTTAATATAGACTTACATGTTATGACCTAAATACTTCTTTCATGTTGACTAGAAACACAAAGATTTCCAATGCAAAAATTTTTAATGACATTTTTGAAAACACCTTTTTCTGACTGTAATATACAGTAAAATAAATATGCAGTATAAATTAAAGGAATTTTTAGAAAACTTATTAAAGTATTTTGAAGACAGATTTAGCAGAGTATTCAGCGTATATGCAAGGTACTGTATATCACTGAAAGAAAAAAAAATGAAGCAAATGGAAACTTTGGGCACAAAGAGTATACAAACCTTCTTTTGATTATTATGAATTTTTATTCCAGCTGACTGTACATCTTGCAACAAGAGCTGATTGTATTGTAATATTTTTCAAAACATTATAACCACAGTTCTTCCTCCCTACCTGTAGAGCCAGCTCTTAGTCTCCATCTACTGCTGAACTTGTTTCACTGTTACTCACACCATTGTTAAAGTGCATGCTAAAAATTGTAGATTATTTCTGTTCACTGCACACTACATTGTTTTACCATGGATAATGTTTTATTTATAAGGAAAATAAATTGTCAGAGTTAAAAAACACAGTGCATTTTGTTCTAGGCAACACATTGCTTTTATCACACAAATAATTTATTGGTTCTGCTCCCAGACGAGTTCTGTGCTGACCTTTCCAGGTATACTGAATATTGGTGCATAATTCGTCTTGTTGGGAAAATGTATTTATTTTAGCCATTAATACATGCTGTCATAACCTTTGTGTTGAGGAGCAAGTTTGTTCTTTTAATTCTGAGACATATTGCTATAGAGAGATGTATGGAAAACAAAACTTCCTACCTTAATGCCTTTGTATTCTGAGGAAGAGAGATGGAGTTGAATCTGAATTTATCATATAATCTCTGGTAATGAATGGGCGACAAAACTAGAACAGCCCTATATCCTGGTTACAGGGCAGGCACAGCCCCATTCAAAAACAGCCTCTGCAAATTGTCAGCCCAAAATGGCAGACACTTCTTCAGAACAGCTTGCTGCATTTTAGTAACACTGAATGTGAACTTGAATAACCTTCAAACGTTGCTTCATAACATCACTGTCTTATGCAACCAGATCAGCCACCACATCAGCCCATCTCTAGGTGAATATTTGCTCTGCAAGTTCTGTGAAAGAAGGGTCTGCAGGACTGTATGTAGTACTAAAGCTTCACCAAGCTATTTTTATAATTTGAAAACAGAATGTGCATTTTAGCAACATAACACTACTGGAAATTCATCCCATGAGGTAAAACTCACCAGTTACAGGTTGCCAAAAAAAATTTGTTTACTCTTAAATGCTACGGGAAGGTGGTCTTGTTAAAAAAAAAAAAAAAAGACAGAAGAAACCCCTAAACTACCTTTTTCTTAGTCTCAGTTTACAATGCACATTTTGCAAATTAAAATTACAGTAAATATGTCCAAGGACTAAAACCAAGCTAGAGCAGTGAAACCATTTAGAGTATTGAAGTACATTTTGACTGTAATGCCCATAAAGTTTCATGCAGATGTTAGGTTTGAAGTGCTACATTTGTATATTGTTAAATATATGTCTAATGACTCATTTTGAAATAACAAGTTCAAATTTTGTCTTCTGAATATTCTCAAATTTGCATGATAAAAAAGAACTCATTATAGTAACTGCAGAAAGACAGTGTGCAAGCCTGTGGCTTACACTTGTGGAAGAAACGGATCTCTGAAAATAAAGTTGCATCTGGGGAGTTTTTTACTAAACATCAATCACTTAGTATCTGGTCTTTAATTTTTTTAGTTTTCAAGTCCTTCTATAGACTGCTCAAAATCTGGTCTCATGCTTGGTATTTACCCATTCAAGCAGTGTTGCTGAACATATTATTCATTAGCTTATTGGTTTTTTTAAGGAGAGGGAGAGAAATATTCTGAAAACAGAAGAATGCTTATGGTTGGAAGATGAGCAATGGGTTGCAAATGTTTCCCACTTCAACAGCTGCTCCAGGAGTTTAACATTGCTTTATGTTTTGGTGATTTCAATACACTTTCTGTTTAGATAGCTTCCTGAATATATGTTCATATGCACACAGAAGAGAAAACTCTCCCATAAAATGTGGCACCTGCAAAAAAGGCAAGACTGTGAGTTGGAATAGGCCTACCTCTGCAATTCTTATTTGTACTGCAGATAATTTGCATAGTTTCTGGAATTTACTGCCTGAGATTTTAAAAATAAACAATGTTCAATTTTGTCAGCTTATAATATAGATGGCAGGAAAAATAATTTCATCAAAATTTTTTATAATTATGATTTTTGCTTGCAATACAGATAAAAAATGAGTCATTTCCCCCCAAAAAACCCAACAAAAGATGTGAAAATGTTATGAGAAAGATCTTAGTGCCAGTATTTCTTCTGCTCTCTCTCTGGCCCATTTACTTAATATTTATTATTTAACAGTAATATTTAATTATTTATGTGAAGTGGAATAACATCAACAAGAGAAGCTGGGGAAAAAAAAGACTGGCTTTGTAGAGCAGGTTATTATACTTGCCCATGGTGTGGAAGATGGAAGATGGAAGTATGAGTTTATATTCCAAAGCAGGAAAAACAAGACTTGAAGCTGGTGTGTTCCTGTCATGCTTCTATCAGGTGATTAAGCTATTCCATGACAGACTCTCTAGCATTATTTTCCTTTCTAACTGTTCGGGGCATGGTAGTAAAATCCACCACTGCAATTTTTTAAAACATCACATATCAATATAGAGAATGGAGATGATTCCCTTTGGGCTGGAACAGCAACTTAAGTGTCTCAATAGGCAGCTGTAGGCATCTCAGCAAGGTCGTACAGAGCACTTTTGGTATATACATTCCCTATCCAATCAATGGAGATTTTTTAGCTGCTTTCAGAGGGTGGTAGGGAAAGCCTACGGACTGTACTAGAAGATGACTTGAGTTAATATGCAGAAAACACAGAGAAGTCTTTGAATATCTGCTCCTGTCTAGTGTAGGTACCTCAGACCTGTAAGATCTAGACTGAAGATTTCTGTTATTTCCAGCTTGTGAGTGCATGGACTTTCAGAGAGAAACATGCTAAAGGGAGGGACAGACCTTGGCACATACCTTATGCCCAGTTCCTTCCTGGCCTATAGGGAAACAAAATCCATACCACAAACTTTTTGGTAGAATATTCTGGCCTGGGAAAGTGGGACAAGGAGAGAGAGCAAAAAGCTGCCACTCCCAATTGTTGCTGAGACACCCAGAGAAAGGACCTCAGAAATTTGTAACGGTTTCTAGCACAGTTTGTGCCTTAGACTAAGATCATCCAGCCTTGTCAGCTGCAGTATCTGGAAATGCATGCTCCAACCCCCTCCCCATCCCCCTCCCCATCATAGGCTACTGTACTCCTTTTCAAGGAAACCACCATTGGCCTTTTCACACGACCAGCAGCAGCTGTCACCAAGCAATCTACCCCCTCCTGTTCTTGTTGGCATGGGTGGCTGGTATGAGGAAAAAGAACAGAGCAGGAAGAGGTGAGGTGAACAGCTGCAGCTGTTCCATGCTACTGAGCTGCTGCTCTAGGTGGTAGGGTGGAAGAGAGAGAAGGAGAGAAGCAGAACTGGGAGAAAGCCAGTGCTGGTACTTCAGGATGCTGGTCTCAGTCCGGGCTCTTCTTCCTGCTGGGGTGGTTGTAGAGTGTTGGTGGAAGGAAGACCAGTCTGGCAAAAGACTATCAGGCTAAAGAAACTTCAGTCATTCTGACAGTGTTGGCTGCTGGAATAACCATCCCTGTTTCCAGAAAGATGCAGCACAGCAGATAGGAGATTCTTCTGGGCTAGATTGGGCCTTTGGTAAAATGTACTGTTAAGCAAACACACGCTAGAGCCCAAGCCCTGCCCTCTAGCACAGGAATACCTGACAGCCGGGGTCTGCAAGCTTCACAATCTCCATTCATCTCTAGAAATCAAGACATTCAGTACTCTTCTGATCTCTCATCAGCCCCTTAGTGCTTCATGGTCATGACATACCCTGACCTGAAATTATTCATGCTTGAAGTGTGGATGTGCATGTGTGTCTTCGCTATTGTTTGTTCAGCAATAGGGCCTCTGTTTTCATGCAATACATGGCTAAGAAGGCCCACTTTTTTTCCAGCTGCATCCAGCATCCCCTACATTTGTTTGAAAATTAGATTTAACTTATGCCTTTCTTTAGTTCCATGACTGCCGTTCATGATTCTCTGTTCCCCATTGCCTCTTCTGATAACTGGAAAAGTCATGTGAGTAGATTTTTTTTCCAGAAGTCTTTAAAAACAAACTTATAAACTTAAATGGTGTATCTTTTTCAATATTTCAATGGGAAAAACTATAGAAATAGCTATCTAATACAGAAGAATTTTGATAATTTATCTTATTTTATTCTGTGGTTAATAATATTTTTTTCAAAATCAAAATTTCATTCTTATTTTTCAACTCTTCTAAGTACCTTATTTTAAATCTTCATCATGAATTATCATAGTTCTCAGAGGGAAGTCTCCTCTGCCCCCCTTCTAAAATCAGTTTTCCTGAGTCTTTGTCTTGCTTGAGGTTAGATGGGCCTTGAAAAGGATGTATCAAATCAGACCAGTTTTAGCATTTAAGAAATTTAGTGCAGCTGCTTTGAATCACCCCTAGAAGACTCCCTCCACAGACTACAGGTCATTTAGTTCCCTACGTTTCAGGAATCTGAATTGTAACCTTAGTTAGATGTCTAAAGTAAGCTAGAGTTGCTAGTGTATGTATGCCTTAATTGACAAATGATTTGAACTTGGCGTATTCACTTGTAGGAACAGGCCCAGTCAAGATGAGGATATGTATTTATTTGAATTTGACCACAGAATGAGGACATGCTCTAATTATAATGTTCACACAGCTGCTATGCTTCAAAACAATTCCAGGCCCCAATCTTGGAAAAAGATTTGTTGTGAGGTACTCTTTGACCTTGCAGAGTTTATTGACTTTAATGGGCCTACAAGTATGTATTGGTGCCAAGCATTGCAGCTGCAATAATTAATTAAGATTCAGCTGTATAAGAGTGGGAAAAGGTGTAGTCTCTCTAAATCTTTGAATCCAGAGCTGCTTTGCTGTCATGTGAAGATCTAAAACTTTATAACATGTGAACATCACAATCTTCATGACCATCATTTTGATGTATGATATTTGACGCTATGTACCCTATGGTAAGTGTGCCTAAATGCCATGACAATGTTAATTCACTGTTGAAACAGCTTACAACTCCATTCCTTATTCCCAAAAGTATGTACACAGTGATGGCTTGGACCTGAATATATACACCTTGTGCAAAATACTTGATTATTTCCATAGATATTATTTTAAAAGGGGGATTCTTTTGGTTCTCTAATATTCTTGGGTTGTAGGAAGGTGTAAGAACCTAAAATACTGTTAAGGAGAACCACCTCAGAACCAGTCTCTACCTTCTTCTTCACTCACTGTTTTTCTTTTTTGTTTGTTTGTTTGTTTTGTTTTTGTTTTTATGTTTTGTTTTTTTTTTTTTCCTGCAGCTCTTCTTCTCCTATGCCATTTATCTCAACTACTTCCATAGTCACTTGTCAACATCCTTTCATACCATTGTCTTACTCTTGGACCAGCAGTGCTGGAAATACTAGCTGTGTAATAAAATTTCGCTCCCTCTTGTGGGAAAAAAGGGATAGGAAGCAGCAACAGGGAGAGATGGCTCTGAGAAGCAGGTAGACAGAAAATAATACTGAATGTTTGCTGTTAGCAAAATGGAAAATACCACAGATTTGCAATTGGTTTTCTAGACCCCACCATAAGGGCTAAGAACACAACATTTCTAAATTGAAAGCTGACACTTCAGAACACATGTTAGTAACAAGAGTTAAATTCCATGGCCAAAGAATCACAGTCTTGCTGATACATCTGCCTTGTTAGTAATAAATCTCGAGAAGTCATTATCTAAATCTGCTCCCAGCTACATCCCCTGTGGTTAAAGTTCCTTTACTTCTCACAGGATTGGCCTGGACAAGTCTGATCAGGACGTGGGCAAGAAAATTTCAAGAGAAATTCAGGATACTTAAAGACATCTCTTCTCTGTAAAACAGTACTGAGGCCGTGTCAGCTGGAGTGGTAAAAAAACATATCCTGCTGCTAGAGAGGATAGTTTGTCAGGCTGCATGCTAAACTGGTTTGTTATTTAATCTCAATCTTTATATGCTTGTAGCATGAGGAACATAAAATGTGTGTTCCCATAGCAGTAGGCAAGTATAGAACAATATCACTGTTCTTACCCTGGATGGCTTGCAAACTGAGCTAAGGATAAACATTAATAGATTAAGATAGAAAAGCATATAAGTCAGAGGAATGAAAGGACAATAAAAGCAATGACAATTTCAGAATTATTTCAGAATTTCAGAGCTCCATCTATTTAACCACATTTTTTTTTTCTTTTCTTGGCTCTGACTATGAGGGACTGTACAAATAGTATTCAAACAGATTCTTCTGTGTAACATCTAAATCTTTTTGTCATTCCATCAGAATGAAAAACATTACAGGAGCACAATATTACTAAGATGAATTTTTTAGCTTACCGCATACGTTATTCCTATTACAGCATCTGGAAAGAGGAGATCTGCCAGGTAGTTTAGCAAGTGTAAATTACAGTTGACAAGGATAATTGATACTCCTGGGCTGTCTTTTCTCTGTGGTCAACTGGGAGTTTTGGGGCTACACAAGTTTTTATACATCCTTCAGCTAAATTGAAAATCCAAATGTAGAATGCTGCACTAAGAACAGTATGTGGATTTGAGGAAATTCCTGAAAGAAGGAAAATCCCAGATTCAGTGAATAGGTTATTCTGTCCTATAGTTGTATTGTATCTGTACAACTTTTAGATACAGCACTTTTAAGTAAGGTGCACTAAGGACCGTGCCTGAGAATTATGGAATAATATTGCATATATAAAGCATAACAACATTTCATGGCCCACTTCTCAGAGAAGTGGAAAGCAAGCAGCAAAACAAGCTCTTTAAGAAGAGCTGGCATACTCTAAATCTTACCTCACTGAAAGAATTTTCCTGGAGTGCTTGTGAATGTATGCTGATGTCATACATAGGAACTCTAGTGTTTTGTCTATAAAAATAGTCTTGCAGACTTGTGCCTAGGACTATCCTTGCCTATTTTAATAGATGGTCCTGGTATATATGACCTGAGTGCAGGACTCAGGCATCTGGTCATACATGAAGAGAGAAGCTTGCAACCCTGAACCAGGTGCTCAACCTCTGCAAAATCAAAGGAGTTAAGAGAGACAGCTGTTTTAAGTGTTGGTTTTGGTTGTGTTTTAAGTAGTGTTTTTCTCAGGTATCTAACTTCCATTCACTGAGTGAGAAGCCTAGGTACCATATTCTGGGGTTCAGATTCTTTTCTCAGACACCATTTATAAATCCTCAGTTCTTTTATGCTCTATTGTCCCATGTTGTTGGGAACTCTAATAATTCCTTTTGGCATGTGAAAATTAAGGAAATTTCAAATTTCTTGTTTATGTTATATTGTATTTTCTTATGTTTTGAAAGAGAATACAGAAAATAATTTCCTTTATGTCTCATGCACCAGGACATCAACTGAAGAGTTCGCAGGTCTCCTGAAAAGAATTCATGACATTTTCAAGTAAGGCAAAGAATGAAGATGATTGTTTGAGTCTTGGGGTTGTGAGTTATTTTTAATGCTCCAGAAAATCTTCTTAGCTGACTTTCAAAAATGGTACATTTTTAAGACTCTTTGCACCTCCTAATGATTTGAGATAGAAATATTTTAGCACTTATTTTAAGTGCTTGCTTGGTCATACATGAAACAGTGTTAGAGTTTCTTTGAGAAACAAGTCCGCTGCATATAAAGTTGCAAAATTAAAAGGGCATGTTTTGCTCTTCCTTCTCTTGGGAGAAATCTGCTGAGACTTTGATCTTAGGCATGTTGCCCTATTACTTGACATAACATCAGTATTTTGCATTGCCTTTCTAAGGATTTATAGAAGGCATAAATAATGATTTTTAAGAGCCTTTGTCAGTTTTAATATACATAGTACCATTAAAAAAATCTAATCCAATTAGGTGATCCAGAGATTGCTTCTCTGATATCCAGAGCTGTTTCTCTGGGTATTTAAATCAACCAAAAAGTATTCTTAGGACTGTCTTTCAGTTAGTTTATTTTCACCCTATCCTGATCTCAGCTAGAGTCTAGGAAATTTGTGAAGTTACATTAAGCTTATCATTGATAAGCTGCAAAATAGAAGATGGATCTGCTACTTCAGATGTGCTTTTACGTTGTAAAGGATGGCAGTGTAAAAAAAATGAACCCGCATGAAAAACCACTGAACACTTTACATGTAACCTGTATGAACAAGACATTTCCCACAAAAACTACACTCTTCAGCTGTGTGGGCAAATTATAATCTTCAGTCTGTTTGGGAGAAGCTTTAGGTTTTAGGGAGATTATTCTGCTTCTGGAACCTTATATAAAAAATGTGTGAGGACGTACTACAAATGTTTAGCAGACATCCTGAGTTATCTAGAGGAGGGTTTTTAGAAGAGCTTATCAATGCCCCAATTTCCATCTCAGTGACTTCAGAGGCAGCACAGTTTAACTGGAGCAAGTGAGTTAGAAAATGCCACTTTTTTTTTTTTTTTTTTTTTTTTTAATGGGACAAAAGCAACCAACATTTTGATGGTGTCTGGAAAGCCAGAGGCATTCAGGCACTTCAGGGATGCGACAATGTGATTTTAATAAAACATATTTCTCACCAAGGAGATTGCTGTGAACTGAAGCCACCTCTAGTTTCCAAAAGGTGCTACAGCATAATTCAGCATAACATGGAAGCACAGCAATCGAGTCTCACTGCAACAAAGACACAAAGCATAGCAGCAAGGTCTCTATTTGAAAGAAACCACCACAGTGTTAGGTTCAGACAGATGTAGGGGAAAAGTCAACAGGCCTGGCCATTATTTTCCTGGACACCACTTCATTATTCTCTGGAACGTGTGTTTGATGCACTTGAGATGTGAAAGTGAATATTAGTTGAGTTCTTTATGCGTCTGTTACACAAAACATTGTCCCCATGACCTTTATTGAATGTGTCAAATTACAAGTCAGAGCTCTTCTGGATGTCTTTCTGAGACAACCTCTGGAATATGGGAAATATAGGCCACTTTGAAAATTGTTGACTAAACAATTTTCTGTTCATTTAAATTGCTGACTAAACAAAATCTCTGCTTTTCAAGCACATAGAGCTCTGCTTTGATTAATTTCAAATTCCATGTTTTGATAAATATCTTGTAATTCTTGGAGTATTTTATTTCAAACTTTTGAAGACCACAGTCGTCTTTTCACATTCTGGAGGAACTGGGAAAATAGTGTGTCTCTTCTCTAGTTATTGCCAAGTCCTAGCATTGTCTTCTGGGACAGCTTGAAAAAGGTAAGGTAGCTCACAGAAGGATTTGCTATCCAGCTGGAAGATCCTGGTGGCAGGCTATGTATATAAGATGTCCACTTGTAACAGAATTATTAATGCTTTATATGATCCCTTATGTCAGCCCATCACTATATACAAAGCTCAGTTGGAAGCATGTCAGGAATCTGCTGCAGAAACATTATTATTTTCTTAAAAGTATTCCCTCTCTTGGGAGTTATACCTGAATAAATGTTAAAAATGGCAATGCCATCACTATGAAGTCCTAAGCAAAGCTCTACCTCAAACCCTACTGCGTTGTTCTACAGAAGATTGACACCAACAGAAAGGGGCAAAATTTTGCACTGAATAGTGAAGAGAGAGGGGATTTTCTGGTTTAATTTTATTTTTTTTTTTCCTTTTTCTTTTTCACTTCTTTTGAAGACAGGCTAGAGCTATCCGAGTCCAGCAAGGTGGTCAAGAAACCTTGTGAACACTGCACACCAAGTCTATACTTCTCCTCTTCACTGTAACACTGCTCCTGAGCAGTCAGAGATGCTAGTCCAAATTAGTGTTAACATCAATTAATCTGGATCTGGGCTGTGATGCTTGATGTGGTATTACATCTTGTCTCTTTTCTCTATCATATAATAAATATTGCCTTCTTTCAGAGAAAGGACAACCTGTGTGTGATAAGAGCAGTGACTTCAAGCTTTTGTAAAAAGCAAATACAGAAGCTGACTAAAGGATTGTGATCAATATATGCACTTGATAAGTCTAATTTGAGAATATTTACCATATCAGGCATAGAAATCTCTTCCTACATTGTGCTTTTTGTACAGATGAAAATTGAAGTAGTAAATTTTTTCAATGAAGAGTAAAGGGAACAGTCTCCCTGCATATAATGCATTTAAATACCAATTGTCTGCTGCTTTTCACCAACATAACATTGTTGTCTTTTAATCACTCTATTTGATATTTGATATGTAGCAGTAAAATGTTTATATTGCAAATTGTACGGTAAACCTTCAGTTTAGGAGCAAATTAACAGTCTGGAACCGTGAGAATCTGACTATATCTGAATATTGATGATCTCACTTTCCGAGTCTCTCTGGGATTGGGGGTGTGAGGTGTTGATCATTGCTTCTCACTGATAAGCAAAATATTTCCAGAGCGTGAAGAATTCTGTGGTGTGTGAGAAGGATAAACCATAATCTGCATCAACACACTAACTTCTCCTCTGCCATTTGCATTGAAAATCAGGTAGAAGTTATGCTAAGCTCTCTATTATAGCCTCATGTATGTGAAAGGTCTTCCCCTTCATTTGAATAAGGCCTCTTATGCATGTGAAAAAAGCACATTTAAAAGGAACGTTCCTTTAATTAGGGTGGCATTTAGAAGCAGAATCCTTAAATGTTCACTTTTTGTGATGCTAAATTGTGGAGTATTTTCAAATATGTTGTAGCAGTCATTTTCATTAACCATTTTTATTTTTATTTATTTTTAAAAGGAAATGACATGCTCTACAATGTGAAGTGAAGGAGTAGATTAATATGACTAGCTAGATTAAGGAAAATTTAAATCAGAGTGTTTGATGAAATGTAGGAAAATGTTTAAATATAGGATTAGACTTACAATATAGAAAGCAGTCAAGGAGATCAAAAGAACTCTGTTCAGAAAGTCCTGTTAAAAAGAGAGGAAAAAATCTATTGAGTGAATTCTTATAGCTAAATGATTAAAGTGTTTTTAATATATTACATTCAATCTGACTTTAAAATAAAAATAAACAGTATAGAGTGTGCATGAAGTAGATATTGCATTCATTTTTTTGTAAAGATGAAGTGACTGGGCCTGTATGAAACTGTCATAAAACATATACATGAGACTATGGAATTTAACTTAAAAGGAGTTCCCTGGAGAATAATTTTAAATCTGGCATGCAGCTTTACAGAGACAGAAGTTAACTGATTGGCATCTGTATGAATATGGATTTCTTTAAATCCATATTTGATTTTCTACCCCTTAAAAAAATCAAATGTAACCTAATAACTACATCTTAAGCAAACCTTTGGAAGAACATGCTTAATCCTCTAGGGAGTCAATGGAAACTTTGGTATCATACAACTAACCAAGATCATAGGAGTGACTTCCACAGCAGTCAGTGTCTTCTTTATCTCAGCAATCTAGGTTTGTTTTGTTTTGTTTTTAATTAATGTTAGACTGGGTTCTTGAATCATGATTAACACTCAGTGTTGACAGGACCCTGCATGCTTCTTTTATCCCCCATTAAAAAACTTTACAAGAAACACACAGTGAATAATTTGGATTACAATGTACTGTTCACATTAAACTGAAGTTTTTTCCTATTTTTTAGCAATTTGAGACTTTAGTAGGTTTTCATTATATAGAATAAACAAATAGTGGGCACATAAATATTGTACAGCTCTATGTGCAGTGTAAATCAGCTGTAAAATACACTTCCCATTCTACTGATCTACTTTTGTTTTAGTGCTTTAAAATGCAAAAATAAAAAAGAACCTTTAACGTAGTGTAGAGGCTCTCAATGCTCAACCGAACCACAGAATTCTTTCTGAATTTATTCCCTAGTCCTTCATTTATTCAAATAAATATCAAAGTATTTCAAAGTCCTATTTTAATTTGACATGATTATTTACTAGTAGATGTGGACTTCTTACTTTTCCTAGTTTCCTCTGTCTCCAGGTGTGTTTGCTACAATTAAAAAAGAAAAGGGGGTCATTTCATCACAGTCCCCCTTCTCATCAGTCCTTCCCAATTCACAGTCATTCTTTCCAGGTATGTTCTACAGCAAAACACAGTAAAACTATTGATAGTTTGAGTGCTGGTGTGTAGAATGGACAGCTTTTCCAGGTGCATATTAGAAGTAATTCTGCTCACAGGCCAAACAGATGATAATTTTTCCTGTTAGTCAACAGTAAATGGGATACATTCATTGCTTAGTTCAATAACTACAAAATATGGGATAGAATAATTTTCCAAAGACATACATATCTTTAAAATATTCTTGATGTAAATGGGTGGTTCCAGGTTTCCATTTTTATCTAATGAATTTCAAGCAAAATTAATTTATTGTTTCTTCTTTCTATAGCATCACAAAGGCATGGTCAGATGATTAGTTTATTAGTGCATACTGACAGTACTCAAGGGCTGCATTCAGAATCTGAGATGTCTTGTAATCAGATCCGGAGAGCCTTACATCAGTAAAATTTCCAGTTGTTCCTACAACAGATTTGGTTCCACAGATAGATAGGAGTCAATGGTGAGAATATCTGTATATAGAGATACCAGTACTTTACTTTCTGTGCCCTTTGGTACTACTGTGAGCACAGCTTGGCAATGCAGCCACAATCTAACACCTAGCAGTTGCTACTACGCAACAGAATGGGAGACCACTGCCTGCAAGGTAAAGAGAAGTAGAAGCATAAGAAGGAGGGAAAAAGTCCTGGAGGCCCAGTAATTAAAAGGAGCATAAAAGGAGTATGGAAGAAATAAAGATGGAGAAAATCTTGTATCAGCTTCTCAAAAACATAGTTTGAAATAATGGAAGACATCATAAATTAAAGGGAGGGTGGACAAAATGGCAGCAGAGAGGTCAACATAAGAAACCTGAAAGAATAGGTGGCCACACAAACCTCTGAAGAAGCCACCAGGCTCTTGGTTTACAGTAACATGATCCACCTCTATCTTACCAGCTGTCTCTTCTTGGTGGAAGCCCAAAGGCTGGCTTACTCTTCTACTTCTCATGCTTCTCTATGCACTTTATCATTTTCTTTTACACATCTACAGAACTTTTTCTTTACTCTTTCCATCCTGGCCGTTGGGAAGAGACTTATGATTCAGGGTTTTATTTATTCCCTCCTCCCATCCCCAAAGTGTAAAAATTAGCATTGATATTGAATATGTTTGGCATCTAACTACAGTCAGACAGATCTGATCTGAGAATGACATACTAGCACTCTATTAACTTCAAGCAGTCTCGTCAGTAACTTCCTAGCTTTTCACTTTGACAAGCATTCTTAAAAAGCATGTTTATTCAATCCTTTTTTTTTCTTTACTCTGAAACAGCATTAGGGAGAGGTGTTAATATCATGATGTGCAGTAAATATTTTAGTGAAAGTAGAGAAGATAGTAATTAGTAGAACTAGAAATTGGAAAGAAGATGCTAGGTACCCAGGGATCAGGCCTGGGACAGAATGCTTTCATACTGACATTAATGACTTAGCACAAACGAGAGGATACTGATGAAGTTAAATGACAATAAAAGGAAATATTGAAATATCATCTAAGAAGAATCAGATGACCTCAAAGACATACACAGCAACAATGGGATAACAATTGAAATTTGAACTATTGATTTTTTTCTGTACAAATACTATCGTTTGATATATCAAACAAGATATTTCTGGACACAATATATGATTCCAATTATCTATTTTGAAGATGAATTACAGCAATAAAATGCAGAGAACTGCTACAGTAATCAGGAGAATGGAAAAGACAACTGATGAAGAGTTAAAGGAATGGGGTTACTTGTCTTAGCAAAACAAGGGGTATAAGGATATAAAACAGACTGCTGTTTTCCATAGGTGCACCAGAAGAAGGATCGAAGAGCAGAAGATAAGCTGTAAAAAAGATCATAGAATCATAGAATGATGATTTACATAAGCTTAAATACAATTTTGGTCAAAGAACTACAGGGCCATGAACAAGATTAGGACATTAACAAGGTTAGGAAATAGAAGGAAGTATTTTAATTGCCATAGAGTAACCAGTGGAAGAGAACTGGACCTGATGAACTAAAAGTCCTTTCATGCCTCCTTCCTTTGCTAAGAGGCATTATTTTCCAGTGAAAATGAGCATCTACTGCAGTTACTATCCTAGATTAATTTATACGTTGTTAATTAATTCTCTTAAACGTTTTGGCCCTTATCACACAACAGTGGGATTTTGTGAGTTTATGTACATAAACCTAATGGCAGAGGCCACAAGCAAGTACCTGTTGTCAGTGTATGAGATCTGTGTACTATGAGAGCTCAATTGTACACAGTAAAAAAGCATGTGCAGCTGAATCACACAATAGATGACTTCCATGTGGATCTTCACATTCTGCAAGATAACTTTGTCTACTTTCATCTCACAGAGTGTTAACATTGCTGACATGGCAAATTACTCCTGACTAGAAAGGATGCCTTTGTACATTACAAAAAGGTTTTCCATGTAAATGTGTTCTGAAGTTATGAGGAAACTAACTGTAGGCTGTGAAAGCGAAGGGAGCTACCTCCCAGGAAAGGCTTCCTATCACAAGCAAAAGGACTCTGTCGAGGAAATCATGCTGATACCTGGCACGTGAAGACCTGACTTCCTAAACATTGCCTTCCCTTTACAGAGAAGTCTTAGGTATGAAACTTCAATCCTGGTGTTCAACAAGTAAAGCTTAAAAATTTATAGCCTGATTCATTTTCTGTTAGATCAGTATGAAACAGGGGTCGCAACATGATATAGCCCTTCTAATTCAAACAGTAGATATGGTATGCAGCTAATGAGCTTTCAGAAAAATTGCATAAAAACTTACACTGAATCTTAAAACTATGAAGATGATTCATAAAAGTTAATCAAAACCTTTTACACTGTCCCGTTGTAAAAGTCACAGGGTCATTCTACAAAGTTATTGGTTGACAGATGTAGAATGAATGAAAGATTGAATTTAGTGCAGCTCTTAGTAATTACAGGAGCCTTATTTTGAATGACACTTGTGAGTTTTAATAATAATGCATGGAAAACTCTCTTCCCTATCCACCACGCTTAGCCCAGCAGGGTGGAGCATGAAGGTAAGGAAGAAATTCTTCAAAGGAAACATTGACTCTCAGGAGGTGTATATGTTAGCTGAGTTCATGTACAAATCCTGAACTCTACCCGCCTATAAAGTAAACAAAAACATGTTAATTTTAAACAAAACTACATTTATCCATATCCCCCCAAGTGTAAATATGTGTTAAAACATCTCTAAAAATAGAGTTCAAAGACAAATGCCTTTCCTATGGGAATCAATGAGAGAGAATTTCTTTTCATCTCAGTAAAACCTCAATTCAAAAGGAAGACTGCAGCCTTTGGGGAAATACCTAAAAACAATGTTAAGATGTTTCAAAAATTGTTTTCCACAGTTTTGAAACAAGCTCACCTGAGTCTAAATTTCTGAGGTATGACAGATCTTGTTAAGTAATTTTAAAAACAAAACCAGAAATAGTAATACAAAACAAGTAAAACTCTCAGATGTCTGTTTCCTTTCTATGCCTAAAAGCAAATATATGCCTTCAGCCTTGTTTCACACCAAAAAATAAAGTTCTATTAGGGAACAAACACCAGTGTTCAAGGCACTGCCCGGAGCCGGTATGAAAAGCTTCAGCATATCTCCTGCACTCTTGGAAAAGTTATTCCGTGAAGTCAAATCTCCTCTGCTGCCTCTAGACAAAGAACTACAAGTAATACAAGGAACACAGTCATTGTACCCTGAAATCATAGACATCCTCACTGCTAGGAGCACTTTAAATTGCATGCTTAGCTGGCATTAGAGAAACCTTTATGAGGCAGACCCACGCTCAGAGCTAGTACCAAGCCTACGTGTGTGTCCTGTCTACAGAGCAGCTATTCAAGATTCTAGAAAATACATTGACTGAGGAAGGTTTGTCATTGATAAGTATGAGATACAGCAAATGTTACCTACATAACCTCAGTTTGTTAACTCCCAAGAACATAACTTCATGAGAGAATTTTTGTCATAACTACGTAAGTTCAGTTCCATATATGAATACCTTCCAGATTTTACATTGTACACACCTGTAGGTCACCATTACAGGGTCCTTAGCACTTTGCTGAAACCTAAGGTCAGTTTCTTCAACCAATTATATCACTGATTTTTAATATAAATGGGATGGTTCTTATTTTTGCAGTAAATTTGTGACCTGTTATTGCAGACTGGCTTTCTGTTATACCAGGCACTGAGTAAACATGGAACAAATGCATGATACCTGTTTTGAAGAGCTTCCAAGCTAAGTAACTCTAAGAGCTATACTTCAGTTTGAACATACAACTTCCCAGAAAAAAAAAAAACAAAAACCAATGCTATTTGTTTGAACTTACACAAGATCTGTGTCATAATTTTCCACCTCATTTCTGTTTATTTGTTTACCTCTAACAATAGTTCTTTATCATCCTCTTTCATATATTAGCTTTCTGAAAAACAGATTAATAAAGACTTGGGTTAATATGCTAGAAGAGTTTATAGTGTGTGGCACTCAGCCTATGCGATACTCATGAGAAATATTCTAATTGCAATTTAGACCCAAAATCTATCTGCCTCTGGCTTGAGGTTCTCCAGAAGAAGATGAAAGACTTGTCTGTATGTGTGTAGGTTTATGGAAGAAAGTCTAGTTTCCAGTTAGCTATTTCTGTTCCAAAGCAAGTGTAATCCATACAAAAGAGCCTGGATGTCTTTGTCTCCTACACAAATTTAATGCTTCCAGCTCTTGCTGATTAGATGGTGCACTTGCTCTCACTCTCTCTTCTATAATCCATGAGTGAATATCATAATATTCATATAAACTTTTACTAAATTACCTTTAAAAGTGAAATGTATGGGGGGAAAAAAGCAAGATTTCACACTAAAATTATCGAAGGTGAAAAAGAAGGAAATATGTATTCTCCTTAAATGTCTTTGATTAAAATGTAGACTTATTTTCTTTTGAAGAAGAGAGGAATTTGATTTTGATTTTAAGCCTCCTGAAGTGTCCATATGTGTATCTCAACTGTAAGATATGAAAATGAAATACAGGACAGAAGATCTAAAAGAGAAAAGAATTTTAGAGCAAAAGGATAATATTTCAAGATATATATTCCAGTATTTTTAAAGAGAATATTGCATTTTCTATGAAAACAATTCATTGTAGTTTTTCAAAACCTCAACCTTTAAAATAGCTGAAGTTTATTTAATGATTTAAACTATTCAGTGTTTGATATAGGTAGAAACAATTTTTTCCTTGACAGAAATATGCCGAAAGTATGAAGGAGAAAATTACCAGGACCTATAAAGCACATGGATGATTTTAAGTATATGGAAGGAATTAAATATATGCGTATATGGAAAGGATGTGAAAAAGAAAAGAAATCATCCTGTAAAGAGGAAAACAGATGGTTCCATTTGATCAGAAGCTGGCTAGGATTTCTTTACAATCACTTTTTGATAATTTCTAAGAATTATTTCCTTAGTTTATTTAGCTTGTGGATACTAATTATTTGATTTTATACATCACTTACTGAACGTTTGACTTAATTAAATGGTAAGACAAGACATCTGTTGACTATCTTTGATATTTTTAAATAACTAGACATAATATAGAATGAAGATACTAAATTAGAAGAAAAGAAAAATGTGATAAGAAGGCAATGCCACTTGTTAAATTTACTCTTTTCCGCTTCCCTGGGTGATATATCACGGAAAGGTTGTCTGAGCTGTCATTGTGGCATCACTAAGAGGATGTACACAACATCTTCCATTCAAATTACCTTTCAAATCAATCACCCTCATCAGGCTGCTATCTTCATCTGATGGCTGTAGGACAAATGTTTTGGCTTATAGGTAGGAAATGTTAGCATTTGAAAGAGTGCTGAGAAAGAAGGTTCAATGGTTAACTTTGATAAATTGTGTTAAGAAAGGACAGTAAATAATATGCTTGTTGAAATACTTCATGCAACTGCCTTGCAATTTCTGAAATAAAAAGGCCTCTCTTTTTTTTTCCGAACTGAGTAAAAAATGTGTCCCCAAAAAACCTAGAATGAATATTTACTGTTTTTTCCCAGAGATGTATTATTCAAAAATGCACTAACATGGCACAACCATGTATTGGTTGTAGAACTGCCTTCTGAATCTTAAATTATTTGGTTTATCTGAAAGACTCTGAATTTTCCCACTAGTGTGTGCATGTTAGTGTGTGTGTGTAGAAAAGCATGAAGCAAATAGCAGGGATGGTATGAAGGTTTGTGTTATGTTCCAGTCAGATTAAACTATAAATCAGGAGCTTGGGTATTTTAATAACACATTAAATAGTCCCTATGCCCTTAGTACTGCATAATTGTGAGTTAAATAACAGCTTCAAATATTTTCTGTGGTATTCTCATTTTTTATACAGTGGCTTTTTAAATATGATAAATGATACTCAGCTTCAAATGCATTGTAAATACTGCATGCATATAACCAATACACATTTTAGAATTTTCTAATCTTGCTTTAACACATATGGTATTATCAATTACTTACACTATTTTAATATAATGTAACATTTCTTTAAAATGGCATACAATTTATATTGGATGTCACTAGCCCCTACAATACCTTGGCACATATTTATATATTTCAGCTGCAATTTATCACTTTGTGAAATACACTTTGCGTAATTGAAAATAATGACACAAAAATCATCTAGTCTTAAACACTGGTAGCATGATATACTATCCTGATAGCTTAGTGTACTATATGAAGTCAGTCTGTAGAGCCATGCCTTTGAAATATGATTTAAAACAGAATTTATAATGTCACAGAATTACATAAAACTGTGTGAAATTGTGCAGATAATCATTTAAATCTCCCTACATGAAAAGATAATTGCTCCAGAAATTAACTGTACCTGGGGTTCATTCATTTGGTCATGGCTAGTTTCTTATATAGTGATGATTTGATATTACAGCTAATTAAGATCAGGTCAGAGTTGCTGAAGGTCAGACATTAATGCACAGGATCATTGAAATGATAATTATAAACAGATTAGGAAGCTACGGTCTTTTATAAGGGGTTATTAGATAATTACTGTGAGAGTGTACGGCTTACTGTAATAATGGATTATCGACTACTTACAGCGTTTTAAGGGTGAGAGTATATTACTTCCTCAAGGACTAAGAGGAATAATGTTGTTGGAACTCAGGGCTCTGTAAATAAAATAGCACCAATTGCTTTTCAATTTTCTTCTAGAGAATATGTTCCCTTGTTGGAATAAACTGTATCGTTTTATCTCAATGAGACTTTAAATATTTGTGTAGCTGGGAAGGTCCTTTACTTTTTTTTTTTCCCTTTTGGAGAAGAAAGAAGAAAATTAATTTTAAAAATAAAGATTTTGTTCTGTTTTAAATACATAGCTAAGGCTGCCAGAAGCTTTACCAACAGCAACAGAATGGGAACAATATACATTTTACAATGATTCAGGGAATAGGAAAAGATTAACCTGAAACTTACTGATGTAAAAATTGCATGCTTTCTTCTCTTATTGTTGTGATTTTTATTCTAAGATACCCTTTCACAAATAAAAAATAACAAAATAAATATCTAAATAATAAAATAATTATTGTATATTTGTAGCACACCTTGATCTACTACTGGTTGAACTCCATTTCATTTGAAGCTTTGCGCATCAGAGCATGACTTATAAATCAGTAAGGGGGAAGAGGGCTTGAAAAGACCCTTTGGAAAGATAGAATCATTTGCATACTGCAGAAGACACTCACACGCAGGTTCCAAAAGTGGCTAGTGTAAATGAAAAGGAAAGGCATTTGTGCCACCTATGATGACAGTGACTGTATGACCAAAAAGGTAAAACAAGCATGAGGGACACCTGTGTGATCTCCTTTGAAAACAGGACTGGTTTTATTATGTGGTCCTATGCAGAACAAAAGAGATAACCGTTGGAGAGAAAGTACTTTATTCTCTTGGACAAGAATTGTCATATATAATAGCAATGTTGAGTTGTAGATGGAAAAGGATGTATTTAGCCCAATCTTTTCTACAGAGGGAGGAACAAGACACATGAATATGTGGCTTCCCACATGAGTCCCACACCTGTTTGTAGAGAAGACTGGAAAGGCTACAAGGGGGCTGAGTGGCACTGGCAGTGGGGGAAGCAGACCACTTATGCCTGCAGACCCCTGAAAATATTTTGGCACCTACAGTGGAATAAAACCAACACAAAACAGGAACAGAAGGGGGGATTTCCTTGACCACAACTATGAGAAGGGATCTTCACCATCTAATTCTTCTCAGATCTTTCACCATCAATGGTAATAGGAGGACTGTTATTTCCCACTCTGCCTTAGGATATGCTGTAATACTGGGCCAGTATTTCAACATAGGAGACAGGAAAGTCCCCTCTCTGAATCTTGGAAAGAAACAAGGTGGGAGGAGCTTTGAGTCATTGTCTTTTCACCTTTCCTAGGAGACAAAGGCATTCTAGACCAGTCTTACAGAGACCAGAATAAAACACTTCTGGCTCTTCTAAAACCTTTAAAAAAAGTCACCCCTTTTTGGATGTGAACTAATTCCTGACCTCCTCTTACGTCCTCAGGTTCAGGCATCAAACTGAAAAAAAACCATTATCTGCCCAATTTTACTCCTAAGAAAATGTAAATATCATTCAGTAAATAAGGCAAGCATTAGTAATCATTTAACATTTAGCCTAACTTTGTTATACAGGCCCAATCTACCCTGCTATTACATATGTATATCAAAAATACTCAAGATGATTCAGTTTTCATTTGCATATCTCTGAGGTCAGCCTGTCCTATATCTTTTCAGTCCATGGATATAAATCTTGCAGCATTGCCATGTAACAAGAGTTAGCCGATTCTATTGGGCCATATTTTCAATCTTCTATTGAGCATCATGGGGCTGCTTGGAGCAATGGATGAAGGAAAAGTCTCAGGAATATAATACAGGTATAACAGCACCTTTCCTGGATTAGGGGGACCACATTGCTTTTCCCCTCTTATCTCTTCATGTGAGGGAATATCTGGCACATCTGTCCAATTTTAACAGAATAACTCTTAAAACTGAAGAAATTCTGCACTGCCCGTGGGCAGAAGATTTACACGTCTGTATGTGAAAGAATGCGTCATATTAAGGCCTCAAGGATAGCATCCCATGTTATCTTTTTTACACAAAAAACTAACGTTTCTGTTACAGAATAGCTATATTTATTATATTTAACACTGAACAATGAATACTGATGTCCCACTGCGTTTGAATGTTGCTGCACAATGAATATTTTACAGGTTTTCTTACTATACATTATGACTACTTCTCATCTGAAAGTTATTTTAAGCTTCCACTAAATTTGTTCAGTTGTTGAAAATGGCAGCATACTGGTTTTTTCCCCCTAGCTACCACTGCTGAAATACTTTATAACTTAAGACTGTAATTTGCCTACTGCATATCAATTGATTATAGGTGCTGAATTGTGATGGATAGACATGTGATAGCAGCAAAACTCCACGTTATTTTTATTTTTTTGTGTGTGTGCATGTAATTCTATAGCCAGGTTTAAACAGCTCCAATGAAAAATTCAGACTTTTCTTTAAAGGAATGAATCAGAACAAAACAGATATCTGATCTTTATCGACTTGTTTTTTTTTCAGGGATTATTCCAAACATGTTTTAAAACAAAAGCACTTTACCTTAAAGGAGGAATCTAATTATAGCAGATATGTTAGATGAAGCTTTCTGTGTGTTTGTGAGTCACAGAGGTTTAATTGAAGAGAGACTTTTGTTTGTTGCTATTCAATCACTGAGACTACACTTTGTACAATGGAGGTGTTGAAAGAAGATTTACACAATCATAATGTTATACCATCTCTTTGTTCAGCTTTTGTGGAAGAAAATTACATACATCTCAACAGTTCTCGGAAGATTAAATCTACAGTTTAAATTTGCTATTTGAACCTTGTATTCAAAACAGCATTCCACAATTAGTGAGCCATGCTGTGTGGCCTGGGGTTAAACTAAGCAGGAGACAGGGTGAGGGGTGCCCAGGATCAGTGTTTTCAGGTAGGGTGTGTAAATAATGGTGCTTTGATATTACAGTTCTCAGCCTACACAGGGCTCATTCATATGTGTCCGTTTTTGACAGTTGTGCAGGTCAGAAAAGATTCTTTTCTGTGGGTGAAGAGTGGCGGCACTTAGGAACAGCATTACTGCCTGTCAAAGAAGAGAAGAAAATCCTGGATGTTCGGATCTTCCCTGTCGTTCTTGCCTTGCATGAATGATAGTAAGATGGCCATGGAGATAGAAAAACATCTCTTTTTGAAATAAAAAAAAAAAAAGCTGCATATTCACCACAATTTGCAGGCCCTAAAATACTATTGACCATATGTCAGTTTTATCTGTTTATAGCCAATGAAGGCTGGGGTACACTTTTCCTGAGACATGAGGGAAGTGGGGGTGGAGGAAGAGGAAGGGAGAAGTGGGAGCAGAAGGGCCCTTGCGGACAGCAAAATCTTAAAAGGCACTCAGGAACTGCACATTACACTGACTGCTTCTGGAGGATTTCACAAGATCTGACAAAAATCTCCAGAACCAATACATATCATGTCTCTAGAGTGGGTGCACAGTTTATCTCTAATATTTATTTCTATTAATAAGGTCCTGGCATTATACTATGTCTTTAAGGGACATTACACACATGATTTACATACTTATTATAAGTAGTTACTGCTGATGTATGTAACTGAAAGGGTGTTTTGTTATAATGCTAAGGTATTTATCCTATCTCAGCAATAGTAAAACACTTATAAGTACCCCTAAACACACAGTCTATGCATGGTTGAATTTGTATATGTGTGTGTGTATGTAAAAAACAGTATATAAATGTGTGTGTGTATGTATATAATGTGTGTGTGCATATATATATTAAAAAAATGTTTTGCTTAGTATTAAAAGACCAGACAGAGTTTAGGGTCTGACAGAGTAAGCGATAATAGACAATTTCTCCATGCCCACAGCATCGCCAGTAAGTAATTCAAAAGCAATCACTTTGCCCACTCCCTTTTTTGCTGTAAGACAATGCAAGTCATAAGCAGGTTTAAAGCACAGGTTGAAAAGGTTTGCCTTTTCTCCTTCGGACCCAACAAGATACTTACACCCACTAGCTACGGTACTACAGCAAATAATGTTGACACTTCAAAGCATTCAAAACACATGAGTAAGACTTTAAAGAAATAAGATTTCAAATGAATCTTCTTTTGGAATTTTTCTTTGATTTCTGCTTTGGTTTTTTTGTTTTGTTTTGTTTTGTTTTGTTTTTTTTTTAAAGTTACCTGCTTTGTAGTTTTTGCACAAATATTTCCACTGAGAAGACTTTTTTCTGTTCTTGAAAATGAAATTCATAACATACTGTGTTGGAATTTGGAGTACAGATGAACGAATGGAGACTGAGAGCTAGGACAGGAATAGAAGGACAGAATAAAAGGGGACAAGAAACACAATATAGGGTGAGGAAGAAAAGTTGAAATAGGCTTGGAATGTAAGATAAAAGAGAAAAAAAATTTTTGGAAGTGCAGAACAACGTACTGAAAAGCAAACAACATATATCTGAACTTGTAAATATTCTTCAGGTATTTACATCTTTATACCGTTGCTGAGCAGCAGTGTAAACGATCAAGCCAATTGCATCTATCTACATACCATCACCTATTCGTCTAGTCTTTCTCTGACAACAGAAGTGCCAGCACACTTGAATGCTAGCATACTGTACCTTTGCTCAAGAGTTCATTTGAATTTCTTTTAATGATTTTTTATTTTTTCCTTCCAATGGAAAAATGTTATCTTGTCAAAACTGTAATTTATTTGCAAACGTGAATTTAAATAGAATGAATTTTAGAATGCATAAAAAATATTCATGTTCAAAAAGAAAATGAAAAAAATTAAAGGTTTTTTTTTTCAAAATTACTACTGTTGAGAAATTTACATTAATTCACTATTAAAATGATTAAGAATTTCTAGGTTGATGCAAAAATGAAACATTAAAAATATTTCAATTCTTGTAATCTCAATTGTTTTTTGGAATTTATGGATTTCAATTTTCAAGATACATCTAGGATGGGAAACATTTAAATCTCAAAAATTCTCAGAGGATGGAGGAATTGTTCTGGTTACCCCTCTAAGTATTAAGTCAGCAAAGTGTCCTGAGAAAAGAAAATCTGTTACCATAGTCCAAAAGGGGACAAAATAAATTCCTGATAAAATCCTGATTCTACCATAGCATTGTGAGATGAAGATCCTAGCGGGACCTCTGTTGAAAACTTAAAGGATGTAGTGTGTGAAGGCTGTGATTCATGAAGATATATGTTCTGCTTTTAGAGGGAAAACCCACTGATATTCCCCTTCTCTTATCCAACCTCTCTTTTCTATAGGAAGAAGGAAGTGAAGTTCCTGTTAGATCCCCTACTTTGTTTTTAGTAAATGGACAAATAAAAGAACAAAGCAACAACCTTCACGTTTTCTAGTTTGTGATTTTGTCCTCCTTAATCTTCTGGCCAGTTCTTCAGCAGTAGTGGGAAATGAAAAAAAATTGGTAAAATATTATATTATTAACTCTGTGGTTAACAAACTGATCTGCATTCTCCAAAAACTGTTGTAAGTATTTTCATAGTCCAGTCCATGCTTTGATATCTCCCTGCTATAAAGCTGAAGCGCAGGTAAGAGATTTAGGAATATTCAAGCCTTAGTGCTGTTCAAGGTTTACATCTAAGGACGATGTATGCTTCCCTGAATGAAATTATATTAAAAAGTGAGAGGAAGGTACAAAATAACGAGCCTGACCTCAGAAAGAAGTTCCACTCACTCAAATTTTACAGAGTTTTCCAAGATGAGGCTTGTAGGGAGGACAGAAAGTTACATCCTCACTACATGGTGCTAGGTAACTGGGAGAGATCTCTAGTACAGTGAGACCAGGGAGAAATTCCTTCATGTAAGGATGATCCAGAAGGGAGTTGTGTTCAGAGGGATCTAAGTATTTCTGGATCGCTAGATTCCTCAAGTGTAAATTTTGTATCTGAAGGTGATGTACCCTTCACTAGTCTCTCTCTAGCCATTTCCCTATTGTTCTTTTCATCACATACATATCTACACCAACTAGTAGTTGCAGTCTTCCAAACAAACATTTCTAGCTCCATACACAATTTATCTACAGTTTAAAATCCGGACATAAAGGGATACAAATTCTAAATACACAGGTTTTCAACAAACAATGTTTGTTCTCCATATACCATCATTTAGTCCTATCTCAGGAAACTGAGACATTGTAGAATTACCTTTTTACAATGAATTAATTTTATCTTTTTTTCCTGTGCTCTATCTATTTTTTGCAGTTACTGATTATCATCCATTTAGGTCCAGATACCCCTGATAATTCCTGCTTTGTTTTCCACAGCATAATGCATTCAACAAGACAGTAAGAGAAATCTGTTCACAACAAATATGTGCTGAGCAAGCATCTGTGACTGTCAGAAAAGTGTGGTGCTGCCACACTTTTTGCTGCTGATCAGCAAACAGGGATAAAATTTACTTTCAGATGGGTCAGAGGCAAAAAATACCAGACATAAGGGGACCTAAAGCGATGGATGGTCTTTCCTCTGTCACCCAAAATGTAACCGGGCTTGGAATCCCTCACAGTGCAGTAGGGTAACCCAGACATATGCACAAGTTGAGTAAAGAATCACCTCATGTTAGGCAGGAAAAGACACTGAGGGCAGACAGGCTACTGAAAGACTTGAGTTGCTTGACTTAAGAGTATTTATATGCGTGTATGGGGGTGTCTGTTAATACAGGATTGATGGCTTGGTATCCCATTGTGACTGTAGGCTTGTGCATCTCTTTAAAAATGAAGTAAGACAGTTTTATCTTCTGAAAACAATTGTAATCTGGGATACTTAAATTCAGAGAAATCAGGTACAAAAAGTTAGTTATTCATATGAAAAAATAGATAAAATGCATTTGTTTAGTGACTATGGCATGCTCATCAGGTAGATGGGAAATGTGACTGGGATTCTGCCCTGAACTGAAAGATGTCAACCTGGGATCCTAATCTAGGTGCTTAACCACTACAGATTTGTATTTGCAGAATTATTAATAACTCTTTGTGACTCCATTATAACTACTGGAGAAGAAAGTCTTGGTAAAACAGATATATAAGAAATTTTGGTACTGATTTTTAATTTTATTAGAACTCGACAAAATATTTATTCTTTCTCATATGCATAGTAAGGAATTATAAGAGTTCTAAAGATGATCAGATCTTCTTCTACATTTCTCCCAACTCCACTGACTTTCATGCAGAAAATTAACTTTAACGTTGAATGAACTGATTGAAATAAATATATGGTGAATGAAAAAATGGAGAGAAGCCCAGTTTGTGGTTTGATTTTTTTTTTGAAAATTATTAGACCTAGAATGACTTTCAGAAAGTGCTTTATCTTACTTGTTCAGATACATGATTTTTTCTTTTTTTTTTTTTTTTCAAATAAGAATTTTCAAAAAAGGACTTATCCTGCTCTCATTTAAAGAATATGTTTTCTATTTGTCTGTTTCTGACTAATCTCACAGCTCAGTAAAAAATCTTGGAGAATATAAAAAACATAAAGTATTGTGATAAGTTTCATTTTTTTTACTTTCAAAGGCAACAAAATATATTTTAGGACAATCTTCACATACAAATGTTCAGTTTCCCTGAAATGAAATTAATTCTTGGTAAGCCCTTCACTAGTGCATAAACATTTTTAGTCCTTCCTTTAAACTGTTAGAAAAAGATGCTATGTTTCCACCTCTTGATTTCATTCATTACAAAACTGAGTTCCAAATATGTTTATAATTCCTACACCTATATAGAAATGTCTTGATATTTTTATGAAAATAAGAGATTGATTCTCCTTCCTTGTCTTGACTAAGTCAGTGCTCACTGCTCAGTGTAACAAATCTTAAGGTTAACCTCAACAGAAGTCAATCAATACATCTTTATTATTCTGTGTATGTGTGTAAAACATCAAAGGCTAACTGACAAGAGACAGCTAACATTTCATTTCTAGGACAAGAACCCGTGAAACCTTACTGTATGGTTAATGGCTGAATCTTAAATAATTTTAATCTCTTCTTTTATTTCAGTGTCTGAAGAGCTCAAAAAGTTGAAGTAAATGTATGAAGAGAAACAGAAAATAATGTGAGTGCAGGAAAAACAAAACACCAAAAAAAATCTGGATAAACTTATAGAACTGTTATAACCGTCTTTCACTACGGGGATCTTCATTAGCTGCCTTTTGTGAGCATGTGCTTCTAGGCAACATTTACATTATTCGGTGCGGTTGATTTTCTTATTTGATGAAATGTACACTTCAGAAACATCTCCAGTTGGTTCAGAGGAAGAAGCCAGTCTTAAATGCCTGCTTTCAATTCTCATAGTATATTGTACATATATGTACAGTTGAAAGTACAGCTTTCCAAATGCATGAAATGATGCTGACAAATTTTGGCACTTCAAATGGGAAATAAATGAAAAATCTTGTCTCGTAAAATATACACCAACTGTCTACGTTAATTTGGTATGTCATTAGCATGATTTCGTAAGACAGTTACTCTATAAATAAATTGATTTAATAGGAGCATTATTACATGACAAAAATGTGAGGGTTTTTTTCAATCATGTTTAAGTATTTACAGAGAATCATTATCCTGTGTTTTCCTTAATTCCCTTTTCAAGCTGTACTTAAAAGTTCAAAATAACATTTTTCAACTGCTTTTTATTATAAGAAACTAAAGTTAACATGAAAATAATTGACACAAGGAAAAAGATATTCTTAAAGATTGAGAATATTGTAGTCACAATGACAGCTCTTTCGGTGTTACCTGTTCCTACAAAGATTTCTGACATCATCCTTTAATATTTACATTGTATAACATCTATAGTCAAATTACTTTGAGACTTTAGCAGGATGGAGCAACAGTCCTAGTGATTTATGGAACAGTTATTCAACTGAAACTATACAAGTGAAGACCTTCTTCCATTGCATTTGAAATCAGTGGGGACCTTTTCCATTTCAGAGTGATAAAAATTGCAAGGGAATGCATAATTGTAGTTTAGAGAGCTAGAGCTGCTATTCGTTTATAGAATCATAAAGGTGGCAATGACTATCTAATTTAAATGAAAATAGTTACGAATATTTACCTTGTGACTTATGTTGATAAGTCTCAAGATACTTAGCTATAAGATATTTGAATCTCTTCAGTTTAATGACTGGTTATTTAAAAATACACTCTGAAAAAAACCCTTTCAAAACTTGTTTGACTATTATTACTTGAAAATCAAAACTGGTTATTACAAAGAGCTTCTTTTACAGAATTTTACTCTTTTAATGTTACTCTTTTCTCTAAGTATTAAAAAGATGCACTCTTAAGGAATCCAGCCGCAATTATTTGAATGTGTTATCTGTGTCTCTTTTCTTCTCAGCCATCTTTGTAAAGCTTCTGGTCTTCCTCCTGAAGGAGCTTTCTGCTGTTGCGTGGCTCCTTCAGCTTTCCAGGCAGTTTACCCTTTTGTAAACTGCCTCTCTTGCTATATTCCTTAATTGACTAGCTACTCCTGAGTAGCTTCTCTACCCTTTCTCCACAATTCCTTAATGGCTGTCACAGGGCCAGGTATACAAACCCCATTTCTCTGAACAAGTGAGGTTTCTCTAGTGCTACTCTTTCTTTTGCTATTATAGTACCTCTCACAGTTGCTAACTAGATAAAAGTGTCCGCCTAACCCACAATAGTTTTGAGATCAGATAATTAACATCTCAAATGAGCAACTCATAGCTTGCAGGTTTGAAACAGCTTCTTCTGCTGTACTGTGCCAATCCACTGAATGCATTGTTAGGGAAGATCAGAAATCCGTAACATTACCTGGCCACAGAAAATATCCATTTTTCTGTGGAGCTTTCTAATAGCAAGAAGCCCACTGCAGGACTAAGACTGCATAAAATACACCCAACAGTGAATAAACACAAGATACCAGTAATATCCAGTCAAGTCTAGATTTCCGTTTTGGTTTGCTTTGGACAGTTTCACTAGATCAGTAGCTTCTAACTAAGGTGTAATCCCTTTGTTACTGTCCTGGTTTTGGATGGGATAGTGTTAATTTTCTTCCAGTTACTCATAAGGCATCCAAAGTTATATGCCAAGGCAAAAATAGCTGGTTTTGAAGGAACTTACAGTTAAACCATCTTTCTTCACTGTATGCAGTACTGCTGCCACCTTCTTGTACTCTAGTTGTCAAATATCCTAATTCTTACGTTCCATCACATTTACATGAATAGTACTACCAGAATACCAATGCTATACTTCCAAATTCAATCCTTCTCAGTTAGGTCCCCTTGCTGCACTCTCTTATTGTAGCAGAGGGACTACAGTGGAAATCTATTGTTAATAGTCACATAAAATCGTCAGTCTATCTTTAAATACATAGCACATAACATTAGAGACAATTTTCTTCATCTGCCTCCTACTAAGTTAGCTATATATATATATGCGCCGACCCAGTGTTTACATACGTCTCAAATTAGGTGCCATGAAAATACATTGTGCTTGTTTCCCAAATGGTGCAGGAGATGTTCATGTTAATATATTGCAAAAAGTCTCAGGCTTGTGACCAGCATCCTGTTCAGACAAGGAAAGCTCACTAGCTACACAGAACTAAGCATGACCCAAATTGCCCATGATCATCATCTCTGTCACTGATGCTTTTGGGGATAGGTGGGTGGGAAAGGAAAAAATCACCACAGATGCGGAAAGCTGGATTGTTTAAATAAATTTCCAGTCTGTATTTGGAAGCAGTAACTGCCCATTAAGTAAGGAGGAATTTTACGAGATAATTTTCTGTCTGAGCCAAGTAAAAACTTAAGTTTAAGAGAAATTGTAGTGTGTGATACTGAATAACAGTGTTAGAATCATAGAAGAAATACTGATAAATGATCAGTAAATTATATGAGGAAACATAAGCCTAACAGAGTGAGAGACTTGAAATTATCACTGAAGAAAGAAGTCTCAGAGTTATTGCGAGTAGTGCTTTAAAAACATCAGTTTAATGTTCAGTTCATCTGACAAATAGACGCCTAAAATGTGAAGGATTATTAGAAACAGAAGAGAAAACACAGGAAACCACAGTGTAAATCTAGTGATCTCACTTTTAAAAATATTGCATCCAGATCTATTTCTAGTTCTAGACACCATATCACACAGCAAAAGAAAACCATCAGTGCTTTATGGCAGGAAGGATGATTCTGTGAATGCTGGATGCCCTGTTTTTTGAAGGTAGGACATATGGGAGGAGTTTTAGGTGAGATATGCTGAGCCATCTACAAAAGAACCTTGTTCCATACAAGCTGGAATTTTTTTTGTGTGTTTTATTTATTTTTTGTTTACAAATTTGCATCTAAAATTCCAACTGTAAGTGTTGCTTAATGCATGACTTTTCTCTTTTTTTAACATTAAGCCAATTCATTACTGTGGAAACATGATTAATTGGGATAATTTGACAAATTAAGGCACATTATGCCTTTAGAGATCCTAAATCAAAATAAAATGGCTTATGGAATCATTCTTGAAGAACCAGAGCCTCGAGACTGGGCTTGGGGAAGGTCTTCTGCAACAATGAGAGACACTTTAAGAAAAAAAACCATTAAAGCCTTTGCTTACACACAGATTGACAAGAGCAAGATGCAAACATGGAAATGTTCATTTGCTTATATTACCATCCAGAAATGTTCAGAACTGATCCTAGATATTTTGTTGTATCAAAGGTGTCAGCAGGTTTTCACCAGTGACTTTGAAGGGACCATGATATGCAGTTTCATTCTTCTAATGCTCAGGTAGACACTGTTCCCACTGTTGTAAGGGTGCAGATGACAACTGAGATATTTCACTGGAAAATGTGAGTGGTGTAGAAGGTACTGATAGTTTGGTCTTCAAGGTGGAGCCAGGGAAAATGTCTGTAGTTTGAGGGCACCTTTGTGGAGAGTAAAATGAGCAGTCCTAATGTAGACAAACAAAAGTACAAGTCTTCACCTAACAGCAACAGTATATATAGGGAAATTAATGATAGGATGAGCAGAGACTACCATAAAGACATTTCTACCCAATCAGGAAGATGATTGAAGCTTCAGCAGAACACTAAACAATGTAGAGAAATATGTGACTAATTAGTGCTAATTATTTACCCAAGCCAGTAGCTAATCATGTTGCTACGCAAAGCTGTCCAACTGAAATGGGTAAAAAAGTATTAAGAATTACCTAAGTGATGATTAAGGAGCCTTATTTGTGAGATACTCCGGCAATAAATGTAAAAGTAAGTTGGTCACGAATATCTTTAATGAAGATGTTGACAAAACTATTGTAAAATTAAGGAATGAAAACTGCAGACTGTAAGATCCCACGTCAAGTATATAACTAACACTGCAGTGCCATTCATTAAAGGAGAAGAGGAGCCCTTGGCCTAAATACAGATGCCAGAAAAGCTTACAATCTTACAGAAAAGACATGTGTCTTAGTTGACATCAGCCATATACAGATAAACGTCGTTGTCATATGGGACCTGCCAACCCATCTCAAAAACACAAATCTTGGATCTGCGCACTGAACACAAACCTGTGGAAGCTGAGATGCTTGTTTATATGTTCTCTTGGCCACTTGATAAGTGAACTTTGATATGGAGCTAAATCCAGAATTGCATTTTGTATGTCAGTCTAATCAATACAAAACAAAAATCATTGACTATGGATTACGATTGTCAGAACTGCTGAGGACAGGAAGTCAGCAAAAATAATTAAGGTTACCATTACAAGGTAGCTGATTGCCATGTTCCTAGCTGCTTCAATTACACTAGCAAGAGGAAGCTTTTTACACTAATCTGTATTTAGTGCGAAGAAATGAGGATAGTGATACCTCAGTTTGGGATGATGTCATAGGTCATTAAAAATTGCTACCTTGTTTAGGAAAAAAAATGCATGGAGATCACTTAAAAATTGGAAAGCCTTAGACAAGAGCCAAATACCTGTACTTCACATTAGACTCAAATGAGGCTGTGACATCAAAATGTTACATGGTATGATAATATGGGTCAAACCTGGAAGAAGAACACCTTTTCTGATACACAGGAAAATCTGACTCCCTGGAAAACAGTAGGACAACTAGGGTGCAACAGAAAAGAAGGTCTATGCCCTCGCACTGGATTGTCATTTTCACTTCTATAAACTAATCCCATGTGAGGCATCTCCTGTAGTATTGGTGCTGGACAGTAGAGGGCACTGCTTATTTGTTCTGAAGTGAAGGGAAAACCAGACACTCCTGAACGCGTGTAGCTTCGTGGTGTACCCTGCCCCTGGGGCCATGCTGGGCTGCTGCAATCTTTTTCCTGTGCAGTCCTTTAAATTACCAGAAGTTGATGCACATTTCCATTGGGCAGGACAAATTGGTGATAAAAAAGAAATCCCTCTGTCTCCCACATCAGTACGTATTGTTTCTGCAGCTCCAAGGCATGCCTACAATCCCTTATAGTACTTGGATCAGTGTTGGAAAACAGCGAACTTGTAATCTGCAACACAGCTTTTTGAGGAATGAGTGTTGCTGTTTTTACATTGTCTTGGAGCAGAAACCAGCATGTACTCTCTACTCACTCTTTGCAGGTGTTAAATATTGTTTCATTCATGTTCGTTTTTTTCTTCCCTTATCTAAAGGTCTTGCCTTGGCTGAATACTTTAAGTTTTGTCAACACAGACCTGGTCTGAGAAACTGTTGTAAGGAAGCTTATTCTCCCATGCAACTTCGGAAGCTAAAATGGTCATAGAACACAGCATATGACATGATTACAGTAACACAATGCATTAGGGAGCACTTATTTCTTGAATCAGACCTACTGTTGCGACTTGGCTGGAATTAGAGAAGTTTGAGATTTAGAGCAGAGGCTGAGGAAACTGACAATGATTTTACATTTGTAAAGCTATAAGGTTGATAAACTCTTAACATACAAGGAACACTGTGCCATTGATTAAAATCTACACAAAACCTGGAAATTATTATGATCCTACCAAAGAAATGCAAACTTTGAGGAAAGGATAGACATTGTCTTCTGGCATTGTCATAGATCCCAATCTAAAATATGTGATGTCTCCAGGAGAGACATGGGGGTTTTTATTCATGTTTTGAACATGAATAGTTGCAGTCATAGGTGTTCTGTAGACATACAGTGTGAATGTTTTTGATGCACTAGTGAAAAAAACCCAAAGCAATCTCCCAAAATCCCACATGTGCACACCAAAACAGGCTATTGAAGTAATATGTAATAGTGTCTCTTCATTTGCTGTATCTATCCTGTAGAGCAGTACCAAATGCGTGCCTGCATTTAATTCTGTCTAAAGATTTCTGTGCATTTCTGTGTGGGTTTATGTGAGAACAAAGACCTTATAAAATAAGTAGTCCAATAAGTGTAAAAAATGCTGTGCATATATGTATTTTTCAACCAGTACTTTTGAATACTGATGTCCATGATTCACTCAAGGCAGCCTAGACTTAAGAATTGCCTGGATGACATTGCGATGCTTGGAAAGATTGCTGAAGGTCGTGAGAAGCATACAGAAGCATCAGTTCAACTAGCTTGATACAAATTTTTGTCCAAATGTCTCTACAGAGACAAATGTCTCTACAAACATACCTTTCTTGAAGGGGAAGGAAGAGCAGAGAACAGCATCTCAAACAAAACTAGAACCTGGTCCAAATAATTTCTCTGAAATTACATTCATTTCATGAATACCTGTGAAGATTCACATACAATTTTATTGTATTTAATGTCCTGGCTGGAAACTACATTCCAGTTACACTGATTTGGAGCTGCTACAAGCATCCCTTCATGGACCCACAGGCCCATCCTGGACTGCTGTCAGATGGTTCTTAAGAAGGAAAAAAAAAAGATCTCTGAGTATGGTCACCCAATATCTTACATTATTCAGTTCTGTGTTAACAATATCTGTGATGCCTGAAGACTCAGACTGACTAGGATTTTTTTTAACCAATAACCATATCCATTCTAAGAGGATCATTATGTTTGTTTTTGGAAAAAGTATTGAGAGAAGAATAAGCACAAGAAAGTGCTTATTTGCATACTGGCTACACAAAAATGGAGGTTCCTGTTGTGGAAGACACAGATTCAAAACAGCCGTAGATAACTTGGTGCCAGTGTAAGAAAACAAGGACTCACAAGACTGGGAATCTGAATTATCACAGAGCTGCTGAGATCCCTTCTGCTCTCATATGACAAGAGCTATTTTCCAAGAACCAAACATATAAAACAAAAGAACACTCTGAGTGCTTGTTCTTCATTAGGCACTTCACCAGAAGATTGAAATGCAAGGGCAATTGTTGCATTAACAGAATTTTAAATTTAAAACTGTTTGCCTAACATGTCTAAATTATCAGGAAACAGGTGAAGCCCTGACAGTGATCTGCTTAAAAATACTGAACAACTTGGTATAATGTTCATTCTTCCATATATCATATGACAGAATAGCTATGAACTAGGTATGTGGTGTGATGTATTTATCTGCTGTGCTGAAGAGAATAGGGGAAAAAAATATCATGCTGCCTAATGGAATGTTAGGTCAAAAATGTGACTCAGAGGTAGGCAGTGGTTGCCACAATAGGATATTCAGATTTAAGGAGCTCTAAAACTCTTGTGTTGCTTCCTAGTGGCCATTTGACATGCATGATACCATGAAATATCTTTCCCAGATCATCAAACCTCACAACTTGTAGTGTCAACCCATTTGACAGTGTAGCACTTAAGTGTCCTGAAGTAGCCATTATGATAAATGATTTCAGAAAAGGCCAGAAGTAGCTTTTATATCAGTGTGGTGATTTACAGTTTTCAGAGAGAGAGAGCACACACTGTATTTTCTGTATACTATCTTCAAGCTAGCTGAAAACTGGAATATGTCAGTATAAATTTGAAATAGGGTTTACAGATGACTCATCTGAAAGGAAAACCTTTACTGCAGACCTTCCTTCACTTGGCATCTTCTGAACTGTTGTTTTAGATTTGCTGTAGTTTCTGAATTGTAGTAGAGCTCAACTAGACCTTTGCTCAAAACAGCAATTCAGAAGATGCCAAATGAATTTCTATATGGAAAGAGATGTGATAAATATTGTTAGGTTATGGATGCCTAAGGCTAGAACATGAGTCCAGATGGCTGAAGTTCAACAGATGCCACAGAACTACAGAACTTGCATAAATATGTGATGTCAAGTGTGGGAAATCAGAGTGACATTTGTCTGTGCAAGTATGAAAGCCTGAGTATTTTACAAAAAAAGGAGAATTGAAGTTCCTGGTCTTTTATAGTTGTGTTAAAAAAAAAAAAGATGACCATGTTGTATGTCTCTATCCCATCTATCAGATAGCTATGGAATGTTTCTTGCAGGTACTTGCAAGATGTTTCAGAATATCTACTGTTAAATATTATAGATAGTCTTTGTTATCTGCAATCAAATGGGTTTCTGAAGATTGATGTCAGAATAGAAACATACCAAAAAGGCTACTTAGTCATATTCAACTCTCAAAATACAATACAGCACTGCTGAAACATAGGGTTCACAGTAACATTTTCTTCAGTAGACAATGTATGAAAATAAGCATGCTTGTAATGTGAGAAAAGCCATGACAAAGATTTGGGACCTCCAGATGTATCAGATGGCAGAGTGTGAAATAAAAAGCTAAATATCACATGTGTTTGGTGTCACCACCTCCCAGAAATAGATGCTGCATATTTGCAATGAGAAATAATGGTCACAGGCAATAGTGGTAGCCTGAGATATTGGTCCTGTGGTCATATCAAGTCCTCAGTGCACACAGATATATTTGGCAGGGAAGCATCCAGCACTTCATCCAAATTCCATGAGGGAAAAATTACAAGAGGCTCTGAGAGCCTCAGGCAGAGAGCCAGAGCAGGTGGAAACAATGGAGCCATAGGATGCATCACAATCAGAGCTAAGGAACTCCTGACAACAGCAGTGCTGATGTCTGAAGGTGCCTTAGAGTAATTGAGTATCATTTTATGGGTAACAGTTTGCTCCTTTTTAGCCAAACAAAACACATTTTCAGATTCTTTTAACCAAACAACCACCTCTATTAGCATTATAGTAAAATTATTTGGAAAGCTTATGTTTGAGAGGCTCTAGCAGGATGCCTAGCAGTAAGGAGTCAGGTGTTAACTTCAGCATCTAGTCTTACTGGAAAATTCCTAGGCTCCTATTATTGCATGACACACCTTGCTCACCACAAACCTCTATTTTAGGACCTTCACCAGAATATTTTTCAGTGTACAAGGCCTATACATTCATTAAAATAAGGTCACTGCCACCTTTTTATCTTTGTGATATGCTCTTACATTTTGATCCACGTGAAGTTTGTGGTTTCATGTCTCAAAAACCTATTCATTTCCACTGCTGACAGTCTTCTACAGGAAAGTCTTGAGCTTCTCTAAAACTTCCTCTGTCCATTTGAGACCCTGCTTTTTTCTTCTTTTGTTGACCAGTCACCAGGAGGAAGAAATTATTGGCCTTTAGTGTCTATTGCTAATTCTAAATTAAAGATTCTCAATATTAAATGTGTGATAGATGATGAAAAAAATCTTACTATCAAAGGCAATCTGACCAAAAATAGTTTTCTAAACAGGCAGGATATCTGAAATACAGTTTTCAATGCCTTTATAAGACAGAATGAAAATGCAGTTATATTGATGTAAATAATATTTAATCTTCTCTCTAGAAAATGGGTCTCATCAGTGATGTTGGTTTTGTACTTTAGGCAGTAGCCACTACATTTGGAATCAATGACTACATATCTTGACTTTTGCCATTAGTTATAATAAAACAAATATGTATGGATTTTTTTTTACAGAGAACATTTTACAGAACATGAGTTCAACATATGTGCGGCTCCAGACTGCATGAACATAATCCAAGCGTAAAACAGCACATTATGTCTGAAGTCTTACGTGTCCTTACTTTAAACTTTCTAGTTGGCTCTTGAAAAGCCCTGCTAAAAAAGAACTTTTGTGTACAAATAATTGGACAAAAAATGAGGATTCTTTATTCTTACCTTCCATAGTTTAAAAATATTTTAAAAAATACAGGAAATTATGAGAGCAGAAGAAAACAGTGTAGATCCTCTGTTTTGATAAAATTGAAGACTCTTTGATGTTAATAAAAAATTAATCACAGTTGTGGAGAAGTAGGCCCTCTAGCTGACAAAAAATAATGTTGACTAGAACTTTTTAGAATTCAGTTATTTCAATGAAAAAACATTTTGGGCTGTTGTTTGAAAGTTAGAAAAGATGACTCCTTCTTCAATCCCCATCTTTTCCTCCTTTGCTCCCCCCCCCCCCCCCCCCCCCAAGAAAGCTGTTTTTCGGTGTTTACTTTCTCTTTTTTAGAACTGTAGTTGGAAGTAGTAAAGTTATACATTTGTCAGTCATGAACATTTATGTTGTATACATTTATTGCATGGTTAATTGTTTTGCTTAGATTCTGTATGGATTTTTCCAAGGCTGAATCCTCCTCCTTACTTTTCTGCTGTGTTTAATATTAACTGAAGCAATTTATGAGAATATTATCTGAATATGTATGGCAAGTCAAACAGCTGTTAAGAGTGGGACAACCAAGTAGGATGTACAGAGAAGAGCCAGCATCTTTTATTTTTCTTGATGGAACATTTCTGTGATTCTATGATGTTTTCACTACCTCTGAATATCTGAAGAATTTAGAATTTTGTCAGATTGTCGAGTCTGCCCACTTCATATCAAGGAAAAAAAAAACCTGCTTGAAAACCTATGCCATGAATGGAAAATGATCTGTTAGAGAATGAAAATGTAGTAATTTTTCCATAAATGTGATAGTTTAAATAACTCATATAAAACTCTTCTCTGCAACTATTTATATCATTAAGCAGACTTACATAATGTGTGGACTTAACACTGAGCTATCTAAAGTGGCAGTTATTAAAAAGATGGAGCCAGATTCTTCTCAGGCATGCAGAGCAAAACAGACAACAGTCACAATTTGAAGCAAGTGAAATACTGACTACACATGAGGAAAAGAAATTTCAGTGTAAAGGTAGTTAAGCAGTGAAAATGGAGATTTTCTAAAACTGACTTGAAAAAGCTGTGAGCAACATGATCTAACTCTGAAGTTAACATTCCTAGATGATCTCCTGAGGTCTCATCCAACCTTTTCTATGACATATATGCATATGCATACATACATAAGTACATATATGTTACAATATGTTTGCTGCTGAAAATCCCAATAAGGAAAAGAAAAAATAGCATCATCTGCCCAAAGTCTTTCAAAATGCTAACCTGAAGAACACTCAAATGGAAAAAGATACCCAACCAAGAGATCAAAGGCATGAAGCGGCTATTGAGACATTTCAGGTGCATATCTACATCAAGGAAGGAAAACATCCTTTTTATTGTTTTCTCTCAGTAAATGCTATCTATTAAGGAATCACATGAAAAATTAAAAAAAAAAAAATCAATTTTTGTATTTATAGGAAAAAAAAACCAGATTTGGACAAAGTAGGGCCTAGAAAGACAATCTGTCCTACCTCATAGCCAAAATTGAAATTAAGTGACCTATCTTCTTTTTAATTGCAGGCATTAAAGCATAATTAGCTGAATTATTCTAGAGTGCAAATGCATTTTGTCAGTTCAGAAGATTTTTAATCTGCAGTTTAATACTAAAAAAATCAAATCCCTTTCCTATTTAATCCATTCATCTCAAATAAAAAAAGCTTAGAAATGTTTTTGGATTTCAGCAAGTTGGAATCTTGAACTTTTGGCTTAAAACCATCCTTTACAGTTCAGAAGGCCAAAGTTCTGCAATTTGTGCTGTGAACCTTCACTTATTTTTTAATTGATCAGAAATTTTTGCATCAGTTTGTTGAGAAGTGCTCTTGTTGAATCGCACGTTTCTGCTACTGGGAGTGCAGCATTACTGCAAGAAAGTTTTAAAGAAAACTTTTTGACCGGATGAAATAATGATTGTCTGTTCTGAAGTTGCCTTACTGAGGCTTGCTTCATACAATCTTACTCCTAGAAGGAATAAACATACCATAATTCAAAAATATAAAAAATATGAATTTACAGTCACTTAAGACTGACTCTTAAACAAAAGTTGCTGTATAGTCTTACACACATGCTGACAGTATATAATTCTGCACCTCTTACAAGAGTAATGCCTCATTACTTGAGTCATACCTTGGATGAAGACCACCTGAATGATGCTAGACTCAGGCAACATGGAGGTGGAAATAGGGAAATATTTAGTAATATAAATCACAACTAAGGCCATCTGTCCTGCAATTGTCAAGGCAGTAGACTGCCTCAGGCTCCTCCTGGGCTCTTCATCACTACCAGCTACCTGAATAGTAACAGCTGCTGCACTTTCTTTCATCTGTGGATAGTGAGGAGGCAGTATTCCAGCTTGTCAGATGCTAGTGTGCCTATGGTGAGCCATATATTTTTTATCTTTTGAGTCAGTGTATTACAGTAACATACTTCACATGGGAATACATTCCTATATATAGAAAAACTTTCAATGTTTTAACATTTAAATACAGTAGATGCACTTCAACAAGCCACTTTCTTTCTTTGATTAAACACTGACTGTTCCTCAGTTATCAAATCAAATTTTAGGTCTTAGTTCTTGGTCTTCAAAGATCTCAAGAGAGTGGATAAATTTAGCAATATAAACATTATAATCATAATAGGGCTGGAAGGTTACATGAAAAGATCATCTAATCCATCCTTCCTGCCAGAAGGCATAATCAACAAGGCCAGTATCACTTCAGGAATATATTGATCCAGGTTATTTTTAAATATCTCCAAAGGAGGAGTTTCCCAGACTCCCCAGACAATATGTTCCAATGTTTTGCTAACTTTGATCACTATAAAAAAATTTTGTATTACTAACCTAAATCTTCCCTGTTGCAATTGAAACTCATTATTTCCTGTCCTATCCAACTTGAACATGGAAAACAGATATTTCCTTTCCTCCCTGCAGCAGCCTTTTGCATAGTTGAAGACTTCATGCCTTTCTATATTAAATCTCTTCTTTAGGTTAAACAACCCTAACTCAACAGGTCTTTCCATATAAGTCTTCTCATCAATCTCAGTGTTGTCTTTCAGGGTCTTTTCAATTGGTTCAAAACCGAACACAGTGGTGCAACTAAAGATTTAACTTCTGAATAGAGCAAGTAAAAAGGCTGAAATAATCAAAAACACAAAGAAAATTGTCTTTGCAGCTTAATTCTGATTGGATAGTAAAAAAGTAATATTTTCAAAAAGCAGATGTAAAGATGTTATGAAATTTGAGATACAAGGTAATAAGAACATGAATAAATGTGGACGGACATAGACAAAAGATACTGAAAGACACTACAAAACAAATGCCATCTGGATCTGAAGTGTTCAGTGAGAGGGCATAATCAGAGATGGCACAAATAGCTATGATCTTAAGACAGGCCATAGCCACAGTGATCCTCAACCACAGTCAAAGGGGAACAGTGGAGGACCTGAAGTAACACAAATAAATGATTAGGAGTCTGCATTAGCCGTGCTGAGTTTCAGGTGATGTATAGGTATCCGTAGAAAATATTAGAGAGACAATTGTGACAGGAACTGAGAACGGGGCCAAGAGATCTGAGTCTTGATTCTGAAACCTACAAATGTGGCCATCAATTCCATTCACCAGATATTTTGCGTATCCTGTCCCTCAAGCTAGAAGAAAGAGGAATTTATCTATATTCCTAAAAGCAATGTGGCCTAATTCCTATGGAGACCTATAAAAAGTATGGCTGTCTTTGTCCAGAACACTCTGTGGACTCAACCTTTCCTTCTTCCCTTAAAAGTCATTCTGAGAAATTAATGTTTACTGTGAGCTTCTTCAGGTTTCTACTGGGGACCAAAGGTGATGGCGATTGTTTAAAATATGGTAGTCTATCTTTCTGAAAGATCTGACAGGTCAGAGAAAGAAATTATTATTTCTTTGAAGGAAGACTAACCAATGACCAAAAAGAAAATCCTCCCCTTTAGTAAGCTCTCTTTTTAATACAGAAAGCTGAATCTGTTAGCCGTATGTTAAATATGCCATCCATTGGCTTTTATTTATCTACATGCATTTAGATCATCTAGTATAGAAGATTTTCTATAAGCAAGTAAATAAACCCAAATATGCACTCTTAATTCTGAAGACTGTGGAGAAGTCTTCCAGATGTGAATGGAGCCACAGCTGAAACAGCTGTATCCATTCAAATCTTAAGCCTACTTCTAACAGTGATTCAGGGGTATGAACTCTCTTATCCCCTATTAATAATGACACTTAAGTGCCACCATTATCTATTTAATCAATTCACCTGAAAGCAAAGGCAGTGGATAAAAGGTGGAGAGGTGAGAGAAAAAATGTGGAGAAAAAAGAATTTGAAGCTGTTTCAGAAAAGAAGAGGAAGGGACGAAACAGAGCAAGAGGAAGGTAATATAGCAGAAGAGAAAGCAAGTGGTAGAAATAGCACTGTCTTTAAGGAGTCTTTTTAAACTGAATTGTATTGAGTGTACCAAACACCTGTTCGTTTAGACTTAAAAAATTAGGGACCTAAGCCCAAAGGAAATCTGTTTATGTTACAATAAATTAAAAAATAGTCACTGACATTTTTAAGAAATCCTTTTCAAAAAGGCAGGAAGTCACATTGCACTGACAGAGCATTTCAGATATGTAATATTAATGAAAAATGATTCTGTTCTAGAATGAGCAATCATATGGGGGACAAATCTAGTTCTTTCATCAGCCTTTAGAGTTTTGGCAGTGTTATTGAAATGGGAGTTATAATCTCTGTTTTTTAACAACTTCCCCACTCCTATATCCTCTGAGGCTTCCATCTGAGAAGGTAAGACTAGGCGGAGCAAGAGAGTATGTTTCTGCCTAGATAACTGTGAATCTTCCAGGATGTCCTCTATTTAGGAATCTTTTGATCTGGAGATGAATATACTTAGGGGTAACAGATCTTCAGGAACTTCTCTTCCATTAATTTGCATAAACCACCTCTCTTATCCACTGTCCCCTCCCCCTTCTTTTTTGGAATTTGTATTAGCATGACAGATTTCCACAGGTCAATTGAACAATATATGAAAAAAAAAAAGCTTGTTTTTTTTGATTTGTGCGTGTAGTTGGTAATCTCATTTGATACCTCCCAACTACCTTACCCATCCTACTTGTTTTACTCCTTATTTTATAGGCCATGATCCTGTATTTCATCAATTACTTCTCTGTGGATATCTTACTTGTAATTTCTTGATCTGGATTAAATAATCCAAATCTTTTTAGTCACTTCTTATAGAGTTGTCTGAACACCTTTACTATCCTCCCCTGTAGCTTTATAATCTTACTGTGTACTTCTAAAGTGAATGGGTTAGAAATATAAACTGTATTCAAGTTCTTCAGTAGTCTACATAATCAAAATGTTTTCTGTTTTGTCTTCCATTCCTTTCATTACAACTCTTAAAATTTGTTGCTTTTCTAAGCACCTCAGTGTATTGGTTTTCAGAAAACTAATTGCAGGAAATCCAGGATTTTCTGAGTTGTAACATATGGTTTAGAGTCCACTGGTGTATATGAACAGTTAGGATTATTTTCCCATGTACGTTACTTTGCATTTACCAACACTGATATTGTCTGCCATTTTATCTCCCAGTCCCTCAGTATCATGACATTGTCCTGTAGTGTTGTTGTCTAATTATTCTTTCTCTTAGATCATTTATGCATGTTATAAAATGGAGGTCCCAGGACCCTAGTGGTAACCTTTTCCACTGTTAATATCAACCACTTTTTAACTTTCTATCTTTTAATTATTAGTCCATGAGAATTTATTTTCATTATAAATCTTTACTGAAGAATCTTGTCAAAAACTTTCTGAAGAGACAGTGTCAGATGACTATTTTCTTCTTGGTCATGGATTCTTTGAATAAACTCCAAAAATATATTTGCTAGAGACAAATTATGTCTTCCACTTTATATTCACAGCTACCCATAGACTTACCAAGTCTATTTTTTATTATAGTTTCTACCATTTTCTCCAGTATGAAAATCTGGCTTTCTAGTCTGAAGTTCCACAGTTCAGTCTGGGAACCTTTCTATGAACTGAAACTTTATTTACCACTACCCATGCTACCAAGAACATTTTATGTTTTAACTGAATTGCTTACTGCAGTGCATCTTCTTCATATTTTAGTCCCTTTGAAACTTCTAGGTGAGTACCATCTGGCCCTTGCTATTTGCTACAACTCATGTTATTGATTTGTTCTTCATAAAAATGTAAGAATGACTACACTACATCAGACCAAAGGTCTATCCTACCTCAGTATCATTCCTGGACAACACCAGATGTCTAGGGAAGATTGTAAGAAGGAAAAGTGTTATGATAGTTCTTCTAAATTCTCCCCTAGCTTTCAACCATTCAGAGACTACTGGAGCTCACATTGTTTATTTTGAAACTCTTAATGCATTTTTCTTCTGCAAACCTTATACTAATTGAAGAGAAGGATGGACTGACTTTTCACATCTGCAAGATCCCATGACAAAGAGTTTAATACAGTAACTATATTCCGTGCACAAAGAACTAGATCCTTTTTTTTTGTTTGTTTCATACTTTAACTTCTTGCAAGGAAACTTATTTCCTTTTCAGCATCTTCATTAAATTTACAGACACTCATTAAGTTCAGACTTTAATTTTATCCATCCTTGATTATCACTTTTCCAAGCTGAAGCATTGTAGCTTTTTAGTTGTTACTTCATGTAATTCTTTTCATATACTTACGTAACCTTACTAACTGTCTGTCTCTGACCTTTGTGTTGGGTTGTTTTTTCTGGTCTGTGAGCAATCTCCAAGCTACCTGCAAGTATCATACCTTTTCAAATGCACCTTCTATTTTCTTTATTTTCTTTTCTTCTATTTTTTCTTTTTCTGTCAATTAGATAATTTCCCTATTTGAAATTGTCACACCTCCCCTTACCCCTGCTCCCACCAGTGGATGAATGTGTGATTACAGTCTATCGGCTACTGCAGAGTAGTTTTTTAGTAGAAAAATTTTGAATGGTGCCCTAGTCAGTGCTGGAGTAAGGCAAGCACTAGCTGTCTTCTCTTGTATTTGTTAACTAGCTGCTCCAAAGAGGTGCTTTCAGTATCTCTGGGTGGGATACTGGAGTGTCATCTCTGTCATGTCCTAACCTGATACTTAGCAAGGCTGTCTATGACTGAAGTCTGCTGAGACTGAAGTTTTCTTCTGCTGCAGCCTTTCTGGTTTACCTTTCTGTGTCTTCAGTCACTGTGACTATCATGACTTGGAGAAGAATGGGGAAATCATTAACATAACCCTGGTATTACCCACTTTCTATTTATTCAGTCACAGGGACTGAACACTACTGACAGATAGAGTTGCGTTATGCCCTTTCTCATTTGACCCTGTTTATACTACAGTGCCACCAGTATGGCCAAATGCTTGAATAACTTGTACTTTGTAATTATGGGCTTATTACTTAATTTCCTTCCATCATGTTTGTCATATGGCTCTTAAGGCAATATCTTCATTTAAAAATGGGCATTCTAGTAGAATGGTCTTGCTTTTAGGAATCATCTATGCATTTGGCTCCAGTGAAGTGACTTAGAGGGGCTCTGTTGAACTGGATTGAAAATTGGATTCACTGCAGCCAGGGTAAATGTCATATGAGGTGGGTATGATGCTTCTGGGAATATATTTTTCACCTGTCCTTCCCTACCTTTTTAGATGCATTTTCTCACTCTTTGTTTTGCTGACTATGAGGGTAGGAAATAACACTGATCAGGAACTGACTTCCAAAGAAATAGATTGTGCTGAGAACAGTTACCTGTTCAGTCAGTGCCTCTCTTATTTTACTTACTGGAATTTCTGGGAAAACACACCTCAAAGAAGAAAATAAGTTGTTGGGTTTTTTTTTTTTTTTTTTTTCTGCCTCCAATTGCTCTCTACAGCCAACCTCTATCCTCTCTTCCTCTAACAGAGGTCAAGATTTTATTGACCATTCATTTGGTCAAGCGGAGAAAGAAGGGGAGAAGTTCAGTTATCAGTCCAAACTAAGGTTGGGGATAGTCCATGGTAGTCCATAAGCACTCTTATAGAAAATTATGCAAACCACATCTCTGCAAACATAACTAAAAAAAGACTAGTTTTAGTTTTGAATTAAAGTTCTTACTCAGCAACTGTATGAAAACATGATATTCATCTTGGATCACCTCCCTTTTGAACAATCAAAAAATTAATGGGGAAAAAAATATTTAGGAGAGAGAAAATTAATAGGGCAAGCAGTGCCTGAAAACTGATGTGAAAAAGCTAACTTAAGTAATTTAGACAAAGAAAGAATGAAGAGATACTGACTAGTGAATTGTGTAATGAAGATTGATTGTTTGGTGCTCTTAATTTAGTCTCATAATGTGAGAACAAGAAGACACTCAATTACTCTGAGTGTTAGCAATTTTAAAAGTGATAAAAGGAAATAATTCTTTATGCTGTGAATAGTAAATCTTTGGAACCGAAATGCTATAACATTCACTTTCCTGAGCATTGATTTGAACTGGGCCTTACTGAATGGGAATAAGCACAGCTTTGGTTGCTGTTTTGAAATATGGGAGAATAGCAAAATAGCATCACTATATCTAGCATGCCTTTGGGGACATTAGACTGCATTTGCAATTTGAATTCAAGAGCATGTTCTGTCTAGGAAAACATTCTATAATGGACTGAAGTGTTGGACTTTAACAAAAAGTTCTGACAGCTTTTGTTGTTATATGGTCTCTCAAAGAGCAGCTATGGTATGCTGCTTAAGTCCTCACCTACACCGATAGATTCATTCTCTTGTGCTAGCCAGAGAATTGGAGCCAGCATACCACTCTTCCTGTGAGGACTGTAAGAAAATCCCTTGGGCAATTGAGCTGACTACTATAACTAAGTCTTAGATAAACACTATCACTTGTTTAAGGCACAGAGAATTAATCTTTCTTGCCTTATTGGCATTATGCTTGATGACATTGCTCCTCATATTGAGGAATTATAAGTGAATTCTTGTTCACTGGACAGCTAGTTCATCCACATGGTGTAAGTATCTGTGAGAAGTGTGCTTGGTAGAGCAAGGTGCAAACGGATTAAAGTGAAGAAACTGAGGTGAATGTTTACAGCTGCCAAGGGCAAACTTCAGACATTAAGGCTTTCAGACAAGTTTACACTGTTGGAGTGATGATCAGGTATTCTCAGGATTAACTTCAGCAGTCTGTTTCGGTCATTGACATAGTACAACAGACACTGCAGTGTTCAGATCCTGCTGTTAATGAGAAATGCCCTCCCTAGGGCAGACCAGCAGTCCATCTAGCCCAGTGTTATGTCAGGGGCAGGTCAGAGGATGCTATCTAAGCAGAGTGCATAAGCCTGGCCAACTTACAAGACATTACTCACATACCCTCCCCAACTTCTACAGCTACCGTATTAGGAACATTGCAAATTAGATCTTAACACATGTTTTTATTATGCATTTGTAAGCCTGTTTATGAATTTGTCTGGTCCTTTTTTAATTCAGATCTTTCTGTTACTACAGCCTCCTGGGGCAGCAAGTTCCAGATATTCTCCAACCACTGATAAAACTGATATTTTATTTTAAATCCATCTTGTATTAGCCTGATGCCATCTTACTCACTGCCACAACATTCATGTATTGTTGAGTTTAGTGAAAAACAGCTCTGCATTTCTATTTATCTGGCCCTTTGAATTTGTAATCCCTTGTCATATCCTTTCTGTAGCCTTCTCTCCAGAAAGAATGCTAACCTGTCCCTATGAAGTAGGTACTCCATTTCCCTGATCAGTTTATTTTTTCTTCTCCCTATGCACATTGTCTATATCCACTACATCCTCCTGAGCTGCAGAGACAAAGGCACAGTCTACTAGAATGTAGCCATGCCAGATGTAGCCATTGCCACAGAAATGGGCTTAACGATCCTATGACTTCTGCAGTTGTAACTGCCAGTTAGGAGCACATCCTAATTCACCACTCACAAGAAGTCAGCAGCCTAGGAACACAAGCCCATCGATTATCCTCCTACTCAGACTCTAAAATGCCTTACACAGGGCTTGTCATTTGCTGCCAGTCAAGCTTCCACTTTAGAGACCCCTGTGACTTTTTTTAGTTTTCACTGCTGACAGTTTGGTTCTGTTACAATGAAGACACAGCCAAGTCTTTCTAATATAGGCTCTCTCTTTGCCATACATGGAGATTATGGATCCCTGTCTGCCCCTCGCACCATTCGGGATTTCAGAGGATGTTGCCATGCAGGTCAGGAGCTTTAGTCCACTACCTAGCAGCCTGAATTTAGCTTTCAGAGTTTCATTCCTACATTTCCCTCCTGGGATTGGACCAACAAGAACCAAGTTTCTCCCTTACATCCATAAGCAGTTTAAGCATTTTAATCCACTTGATTTAAAATATAATAAAATGGCCTCAGATTTGGAAGATTCCCTTCAATTTTGGGAAAGCTGGTGACAAAGAAAGACATTGTTACAGTAATGCACTTGTACATGAACATGGTGGGAGGGATTCTGTGATGGGTGGTGGAGGATTTTGATGTTAAGGAATATGTTAGCTGAGGTTTCCTGCAGGATGTGGTTAACTGAAGGGGAACTATGAATATAAATACTTAATAAACATTTCATATGCGCTACATTCTTCCTTGCTATCTGAGGAAATAATGTTTAAATGGCCTGCAATCTTAATGACAGAAGTGGTGGGAACAGATCTTCAGCTCATATGTGGAGATAGGCTCAAAGGCCCTGTAGTATTTCCATTGTAGAATAGGATGTTTCAATGTTCATCTCCTTTGCAATTCTGCTCTGTAACATTTATCCAACTCCCTGACTCCACGGTCACTGTTCTATGGCAATTCTCTGAGGAATTTCTTCAGCATCCCTCTTTTACTTGCAGAGTCACAGATGTCTCCATTAGCATCACTGGACAACTTTTTGCTCTGCTTGCCCTTTCTGCTACCTACCCCTTTGCACTGCCGGGGCCAGCACTCAGGTTGTTACTACAAATTAATATTTTTTTTTTTTTCTCGAGCTGCACACTTTTGCATGCATTGACATAATTAACATACACAAATCATAATTAGCATGTTGGAGTGACCTCTTGGGCAGATATCTTCTCAGCTTTGAACAAGCAGGAAATATGCACAGCCATTTTTGCAAATCCTGCCACGCATTGGATGCTGACACTCCTCTGTGCACCCTGAGGTGCCCAGAACTGTCAGTGCCCTGTGCTCAGGGTATTAATTGGCCAGCCAATGGCATAACAGCCAATCAAACAGCTTAAGTAACAAAGGCAGCATTGTATATTTACTCTGATTATCTTACTTTTGCCTAATGAAGCTGCTTTAAGGTTTCTCTCCTGGCAAGCATCCAAAATGCTTTTATCTGCCTGCATGCAGTGGGCTGTCAAGCTGAGAGAAAAAGCCTCCTTTGTGTGCACAGTCTGTCTTTTTTTTTTTTTTAGAGGAGTTGTTGCAGAGAAAAGGGTGGATATCTTTGTGGGTGCCTTGACTTTCATATGTTGAAGGAGGCCTGTAAGGGTGTCTTTTTCATAAATGTTCTGATTATTTTTTTTTTAGCTTTGATCCCAATGAATGGAATGTGTGTTGAGAGTGCATCAGGCATACATTTTCATTGCTATGTGGCTCCTCCATTTTGGTTAATTTCTGTGTCACTAGCGATATTACTGGGCCCATTGGTTATTTGCTTATGTACCCTATATCTGCATCTGCTGGATGTCTTCCCTTGCCCCCATACTTCTCAAAAAGAATAGAGGGATTTTAATGCAATTCTTAAAAGGGAGAAAGAAAGAAAAAAAAATCAAGAAATTTAAACTGAGGTGGACTTCAAATTGTACATTACCTTAATTTCCAGTACAATATTCAACATAGGGATTCAATTCTGTAAGGAAAATGGTGAGGAGAATTGGAGAGAAGGTGTAAACAGCGTAGGAGCAACCACAGGTCTATGTTCTCAGAATAAAAAGTTTCACTAGTTTGAGTACTTATTTCTCAAATTTTAATCTCAGTTAAAGCCTGCTCTTGATTCACAGCAAAATTATTCTTCAATTCTAGAGTGATTTAAAACACTGTAAACAAAACTCTCTCCTAAAAGTTTGCACAGGTTTCTTATATTACAAATGAGAAGATTATATATTGGGGATTTTTTTCAATTATTTTATAACTGAAAAGATATGTCTACACTCTTGTTTACGTATGATCCCATTTTTCTTTTAAGAAGTTCCTTGCATAGTCAAGGGATAAAAATGGTAGTAATTATAGACCATGCAAATAAAATTGTGCTGGAATGAGTCCATTCTGGCTTCAACCAGGTATGCCATTTTCACTGCTGTATGTCAGAGTTCTTCAGTAGACTCCAGACTGGATTTGCAAAAATACATTATTTCACTGATTTTTTTTGTTTATGTTTACATAAAAATTTATAAAACAGGGCTGCCTGGCTTCATAATTTCTATAGAAATACAGCTTTTTAGGGGAAAAAGTAAAACTGGTGTTAGATATTTATTAAGTAAAGCTTCTACCATAAAGTCATCCTGATAGTGTAGTAGCTGGGATTTGACTCATTCACCATTGCTTCTAACTAATAAACAAGTATCTTTTCTCCCAGGTGTTAAGCACATCTCTGAGTTTCATGAGACTAGGATTTCAGCAACTGTCTTTTCTTCTTGTTTAGAAGCTAACTTCACCACCAAATTGAAACTCATCGAATTTGTTTAGGATTGTTGCCTAAACAGATGTCAGGGTACTGCCTGGGTGCCTCTGCTCATCAGCAAGGATGGGGCTGCCTGTGGCTGTGCTGAGGCTGAGCTGTCTCTGAGCCCCAGCAGCCAGTTCCTGGGAGGGATGCACTAAGGGCCCTGGCACCAAAGAAATGCACTAACTTGGAGAAAATTCAGAATGTTAAAAGAACAGAGATCAAATTGGTGGAAGGTGGTTCTGCTCTTTCATATTCAGGATGGTTCTGTGGTTTTTTTACAGTCATGACACCTGATTTTACAGATTTTTGTGAGTGATTTGGGAAGAGCCCAGGGACAAAGTGAAGTATGAGGCATGCTCCAGGGAAGCTGACATGGGGAGCAACATAGCTCTAGGTCATGTCTCTGTCAGCCACCTTATAAAAGCAACTACTTGTTTTTCCAGCGGCAGAGGAGAGTAAAATGCATCTGGGAACTTGAATGAGGAGAAGGAGAGCACAGTGATTCCAACTGTTCTTATGCTGAAATCACCATTTACGTCTATTAATCCAGCCAGGCTACAAGAGTGACTGAGTTAACGAGGAAAGAACTGAGGTGCTAGCGGGTGCACTGGAAAGCTAATTCCATCCAACCAACACTTTCCCTTTGGAGAGCCCTAATCAATGCCAGATCATCCCCATATAAAATCCTTTAACATATGCAACCATCTTAATTTAAAAACTCACATTTTTTCCTGTCTAGGCCTTTTGATTTAATTTCTCTTGTGCTGCTGTGTATTTCTATTCTAAGTTCTTAAGAAAGAACTTCTTATGTGTCTGTCTTGATAATGCTTACTGCTACTACTAATCATCAATATGTTATTATTATTTTATTATTATAGAGACAATGTTTTCCCTCATGATATAATTTGACACTAACCATTCAAAACCAGATAAATGACGAATCTATTTTATCTACAACAATAAGAGGTAAATTTTCATTAATATGCAGAACAGTTAGTATTTTTACTACAATAATTACTTACCTAACCACCCGAAAGTTACAATTTTTAGGAATCACAGTATCACACAGTAGTAGATCAGTTTACTTGTTTTTATAAAACAGATGAGTACTCTTCCTTTGAGTATTCAGTGTAAAGTAATTGTAATTATCTTGTGGTTTTAAGAAATGTTCAGCCACCATGCACAACGTATTTTAGTTTATGAAAGACGTACCATATATGTCAATTTGTGTTTAGTGTGTGCCTATTCCAAGATACCAAAGGAGCTGAAGTAGGTTCATAATGGATGTCGTTGTTTGCTTTAGGTAAAACAAATACAATTTTTTGATCCTGTGTGTATGAACAGAAAATACTGTGTGACAAATCCATAGATAAAAGACATATGCAGCTGTTTCTCAGTATCTCAAGCATGGTGCAATGCAAATAGCTAATCAATTTTCTTTTAGGTCAGTAACAAGTCATGTATTAATGAGTAAAACCTGTTTCACAGTTACGTGCCATATGAAAATTTATCCTCTGGAAACATAGTGTGGTTGCTGGACAACATGCAACCTTTCTGTAATAGTCAGTGTTCTATTTTCAGTATCATATTAAGCTATTGATAACCAGACCAAACACTCAAATATCTTAGGTCATTAAATCAACAAAACATTTTACAGAAACTCTGTTATCAGTTATAATCCAGAATTCAGAAGATTTCCTTGTACTTCTTATGCAATGATAAAACAAAAGAGGAAAAGAAAACAGAAAAGCAAGCCAAGCTTCCCCAAATTATGAGAAGAATGTCATTTACTTCTTATTTCTGCATAACTGTTAGTGAGAGGTAACTGTTAAGTAGTTCATCAGGGTGGAACATTCCCTACAGTGAAACTGAGATAGATTACTGCTCAATATATTAAAAATGTAATTATAAAAGTTTGTCATTTTTTGTATTTTGTCTCACTTTCAATATTACAGTATCTTTACCCAAATATGTGTTAAGTATAAAATTTCATTTGGGGAAGGCTTATTTCACTATGGAATTATTTTAGGAGTTTGTACCTGCCCTGCATGGGTCTTTAGAAAGTAAGAAAGCTTTTTTATTATTGTCTACATAAAAATGATAATACATTTTTCCTCCTGTGCAGAGTTAACATAAGTATTCTTAATCACAATAAATCACCATCTCTGTATTTGTGTGGGTATGTGGGTGTGAGGTTAGGTCTTAGATTTGCTAGAGAAAAATGTGAAAGGTAGTTGAAACTATCTATGCCTATGTTACGTCTACAGTAGCAAATAGTGTGGACCAGTAGAAGCAAGATCTGTAGTATGAAACACTTGGTGTTCATGTCCACACAACACACAATATAATGGGAAAATAAACTCTAGGCTGTCCTATAGACTGCAGCCCACTTGCAGCTGGTATGCATTGGTTATAGTCCTTCTTGTTTAGTTTTGTCTAAAAGGATATTAGTTCATGTTCTCCATGACAGCTCCATTATGCAAATGAAAATACAGTAAATAAGGACAATTGGCTCTCCTGATACAAATTAAAACACAGGTTTTAGGCACATGTTCTGTGTCTCAAAAGCCATAAACAAGCCATAATCATAAAGGAAGGAAACAGCTTTGAAAAGAACCTAAAGAACCTATGACCTAAGAAATGGCAGGTCTCAAGGAAAAGTATACCTATTAAGGATATCTGTGTACAAAACCAATGGAAGAAAATGAATGCTGAAAGCTGATCAGAAGCTAGAAGTTGTAGAAAAAAAGAAGCAAATGGACATCTGTTGATACTAGAGCTAAGAGAAATTAGTATCTTCTCCAGAATATTAAGGAACAAATGGAAACAAATGGAATGAAACATTCACTGGTTTCTAGATGAAGAAGGTCTGTTAACCAAAATACTGAAAAAATGCCAATATTCACAAAAAAAAAAAAAGAAATCTGTGTACGGGTAAAAGGCAACATGAATTTAACATGCTTCATTCCAAAAGCGTCTAAGAAAATATTTAAAAAGCAGCCTATATACAAGCTTGTTCAAGTAGAAGGACTGGAGTATTTGAGAAAAGACATAGCGTGCAGAACCATCTGCTGCTGAAACAGTGGATTTACAAACTGAAATTCTCATGAGTCGCGTTGGACAAGAGCCCCTTTTCTTCTTCCCACATACTTTTCATTGCAGTTACATGTGTAGCAGCGTGATATACGAGAGAAAGAATAATAAAAGAAGCAGGGAGCAAAGCAACTCTGCACAGATGTCTTCTCACTGCCCCTCCCCCTGCCTTCTCCTACTATTTCTGCTTAAATATTAGAATATCTATGAATTCATTGGTGAGAATCTGTGCCATCTAATGAAGAAAAGTGACTCACCAAAGACCTTATTTCTTACTATTTGAATGGGAAATTCTTTCATAGCAGAACATTTGGTACCATATAAACATAATGCAGTAAATAACACAGCTAATGTAGTCCACTTAGTATTTCTTGGGCAATGTGTTTACTGTAATTTAATTGAACACATATAAATCTGTACTAATAGTTTTTTACTAGGTGCTGTGCTTGACTCAGTAGGTGTTAACTTTGATTTAGTAGATTAAATATCTGATTCAGCATGTAATTCACATGTTTCAACAGGTTGTATAGCTGACTCAACCAGTGAAGTATCTGGCAGTGTTTATTTTTTCCAAAGGTTGGCTTATCCATTTTAGAATGAACTTTGTCCACTTCTGCCATATGGCACATTAATATAAGTGCAAGTTAAACATTTTACCGGGAATGTATATTATAAAGTGTTCATTTAAATATATTTATACAGCCCTTCTGAATCTTAAGTAGAAGAACATTCCCTTGTGAAAAGTTTTGTTTCTGAATGTTATCCTTCTATTAACATTAATTTGTTGTTCAGTTATGATCCTGAAATCTCAGAAACAAAAAAATATTATTTTCAGATATTTCATATGAAAAAGAATGATAAAAAATAGAAGGAGAATAGGGGAGAGATTCAGGTTTCAGAATATGATGGTTAACCATTGACAAATGGATATCTATTTTTTTTTTTCTTGTTTGTTCTTAATTCTTTTATGTCTTACAAGATGCACAGCAGAAATTAATTTGAAAGAAACCTTGAAAATAAAGCAGACACAAGATTCCTGGCATGGAAAAATATGTAGAAGAAAGAGTAAAAGGAGAAATCAAAGAGTAATATGGTTAGCATTGCTTGAATAGGCAGGGACAGACTGTGGAAGAACATGTTACAACATTCTTCTGGATTAAATGTTTTGGTAATAGGTAATATTTAAGTTACAGTAGCAGCAACGGAATCAATGAGTGGGAAAACAGATGAATACAGAGAAGAACCATAGCATTTCATGCTGACATGTGTCACAGCTAACAAAGAGCAGATCTTTCAGGAGGTACCCACAAACATCCAAGGAAGGGAAGTCGTTTCACTGTCTGTCATACTACCATCTAGTGGTTCCCACTAAGATTACCACTATGCACAAAGGTAAATGAAATCTTGGCTAGGGGAATGGATTAGTTCTGAATGTTTTCTTAACTTTTAGCAATAGATATATCTGGATTTTAATTGTTAACATTATGAACTCAGGCAAGCAGGAGTTGATGAGTAGGATCCTAAATATGGAGACCGAACTCCATCATACTTAGTTACATATCTATATTAACATTCATCAAGTGCTTAGTCTTCTGTGCCTTTTTTTCCTTTTGCATGTTAGACTGTTGATGGCGAGACCTAAACCTGTAATGAAAATCATAGGGTTTTATTTTGTTTGATTTAGAGATTTCACAGAAAGTTACCATTTCATGCAGCTCGGGTATTGCATGGTGGTAAAGATTCCTTTGTTTAAGTGGACTTTTATTGTTTCTCACTAACATGATAATTGCAGTCCTTCATTGCAGGTGGATAATCTTGCTTTATTTTGCTATTCTTGCTTTATTTTGATTTTCATTATATATGTAATGTTTTCTAGGCATAAATGAAAGTTGGATGGTTCTGGAAAATGCCAGGTATAGCACAGGGAGCTACAAAATAATAAATAGATAAACCAAGGATCTATTGTGAATGTGTTATAAATTTTTAGCCTTCCAAGTTTATCTTAGCTTATTCTAACTTTGCATTTCACAGTCATTGTACTGAGTAGTGGCTATACTGACTGTGTTTGTATGTAGATCTGTATGGATTGACAGAATAAATATGTGAGTTTTGCATATCCATCCTTAATTTTTATAAAATGTGGAAATTAGGATCTGTTGACAAGGTGAGTTCATGTATTGAAATTGATTTTGGATGTTTCTTGATGTTTTAGAAATAACAGTGCTAAACAACTGTAAATATGATGTTGATGTGCTATGCTGTTGAACTATGCTGTAATGGGCTAAATTTTACCTTTGTAATGCATGACTTCTTAATGTATGACTAAAGGTATTAGAGGTAAAGAAAGCATGAATATCAATCTGTTTCTGTACTCAAAATGACCCCTGGTTTTATTAGTAATGGAATCTAAGTGACATCATCTTTTGACAGTCATGATCTTTAACCCAGTTTGATCTAAACCAGACTCCTTTGGAATGATATCATTAAGGTAAATCCCTGAAAGGAGAGCAACCCATTTTAGTATAAACCATTTAAGGGTATTAAGTTACTGGGAATGATTTCACTAATTTTTTTTCTTCCTATAAAGGACAAACAATTTCAAGGTTACAGGTTAATATCAAGACACAACTGAACTTTCAAATTTTTTGCAGTTGAATTAGTTTTAATCTTCCTAAATACATTATAAGTTTTCACATCTTTTAAAACATGGTTCAGAAGTCATAGATGATTATTGCTTAAGTGAACATTGCAGTACAAACTATATTATTATACCTTATTTCATTAAATAACATTTCACTGAAATAAAAATGAAAAAAAAACGTAACTATTTTATGCAAGGAATCTTATCCTTTCCACCCTATCCACTCCCAACCCATCCTATCTGTCCTATGAATTCATGGTTCTTTTCAAGAACTGACCATGCTGGGTTTTGTTCTCCTATTCTGTCAGATATTGACTAAGAGTTTTAATGAATTAACTAAGATCTTATGTTTATGATGTATCATGCAGGATTATTTTAAAAATCATATATTGATACTAAATGAAGACTAATAAAGTTTTGATTTGACATCAGAAAGATAAGTTCATATTGTCCAAATTACCCACTTAAGGAAAGAAAGTTGTGAACAAAAGATGTGACATTTGCCTCTGTGCCTGATGCAAATTTTTGCAGTTGAGATTTTCAGTTTTAAAAAGTCTTTACATCACTGAATGGAAATGAAAATAGCAACTAAAACTCTCCCAATAACAAAAATACACAAGTACACATTGAAGAGCATTGCTGTTACCAAGATGAAAATTATCTTTTAGTCAATTGATTAGTTTTGTCAATGTTTTTTCCTGAAAGCAAATTGTGTATGGACAGTGTTATAGTGGTATTATCTTGAGCTTAATTCTGATATTTTTGGTAGCATTACTTTTGTTTTTATCTCCCAGCCAGGTGTTTCCAATAGTTTTGACTGTAAGATAACCGAATAGCTGGTGATTAATGTAGCCATCGTAAAGAATATAAACAATCCCAGAAACAGAACTCAAAGTTCAAATATGGATGCTAACAGTAATTGCTTTTAACAAGTGCAAGGAAGAAGTGAGAGGAAACCTGGTATTGAATTTTGTGTTGCCAAAGAGAAACTGACCAGCGATAACAGAAGCATCAGAAACACAGAGTGCAGAGAGGTAGCACTTTGCACAGGAAGTATCATGAAACAGCCCATGTCAGCCCAGTAGTAATTGGGCCTTTGAAGTTTCAAATGTGAGAAGAGATGAACATTCATCTTTAAAGTGTGCTGAGTCTCAGGGATTACTTTTGGTTAAAGTAGGAATGTGCAGTTATTTGAAACCTGACCCTGAGGTCTCTAAAAAGTTTGGCTTAGGTTGTGCTAGAACTGACCTTGTAAATTTAGACAGCTGCTAGACTGCTGCTAGGAGCAAATTATTACAGCAATTGTGATTTTCATGACTAGCATAAAAGCAAGGGGCACCTATTTAAGACCTGTGGGGTCAACTTTCACATTTACTACATTGCAGAGAAGTAGAAACATTGAAATCTCGCGAGAATAAGGTACCATGAAAACTTTGAGATTCTGCATAAAGCCAGACAAAAAAGAAAAAATCCCACCTAAGTATGGAAGGATAGTTCTTTCAAGACATGACTTATTCTGATGTAAAAATATTACTTAAGATTATTTTATTTCAAAAAAATATCTCATTTACAAACAAGTATTTAGAGAGAATATGCCAAATATGGAAAAAAAGCAAACCTTGAAATTAGAACAGATTTTTTTATTTGATTGCTTTGCTTATGTTATTAAAATAAGAAATAGTTCAGTTACATAGTGAGTCTTTTAGAAGAACAAAATGGGTTTATCAAAATTCAGTTGATTTTCTTTCCAAGTTTATTATAGCTGAAGACTGGATATAAGCCTAAAGTCCTAATCTAGATATGATTTTGTGGTCACTGCTTTATGCTGTGTCCATTGGCTGTAGTCTGGATCATCCATCAGAGATTGAAATAATGTATGCAAATTCATTATTTGAACTTTGGAACAGTTGTGATTTGCTCTACTTTTTTAGTTGTTTGGGTGATCTGAATCCAGGGATTTTATTCACATGAAGATATAAAGCTGAGAATTATTTCTTTATGAAAGATTTTAGAAATTTCTGTGGAAGCAAATTTTTTTTTCTCTCGACCTTCAGTAACAAAAACTAAAGTAGTAATAGTTAGTTATGATTTTTAGCCTGTTCACATCTCTACCTAGCATCTGATCATGTGCTTTCCTCAGAACACTTAATCTCTGATGGACCCTGAATTTAAACACTCATGTACACTCATCTTTCCTTATTCAGCTTACTGACACGTGACAATTCATCTGCCTATCTGGTTTATTGTCACCTTGGTGACTCAGGTGTTCATCAGCAAACAACCTGACTCCTAGAGTTCACTCTAAAGAAAAATACAAAAATTGTTTTTTTATGTCTGCACTGAGATGTGATGGCTTCACAGAAATGTAGGGAATCCAAAATGGTACTTCCTTTCAGAATGTTGAAAGCTAATTTTGATATGACTAACATTACTATAATTTGGAACTCATGAGTTTCATTGTACTGGATACTACACTCATAAAATGAAGAGCTTACTAACCAGGTATAAAAAGAAGCAGCAAATGAGATTTTAAAGCAACAATGAATGATACTGGTTACAGCATTCAGATGTCAAATTATTGGGATGTTATTGTGAGTATCACATTTAAGAAATACTTTGAGGAAGGGCACACTGACAGAGCAATTGCAGAGATTAAAAAAGGTCATGGAGGATAGTCAGAAGAGGATAGGAGTTTTCTAAAAGGATTGGAGTTGGTATGTAACTAAGAGAACAAGGAGGAGAGTGAAGACTAGTTCTAAGTTTGCCTAGGAAGATGCCATTAGGCATTTGTATGAGAACGGTTTTAATTTATTGCAATGTACAGTAACTTGTTTGAGAGGATCTAGGATGGAAATGCATTTTAATTTGAGTATAGTATAGAACTTTATTTAGCTCAGAGGTTCAAGACAGATGGGCTAGGTAGTCAAGCAGACTAAAAGCATTTTTTTGTGAGATGGAAAACGGTAAACTATCCATATATTACAAGGAGAAAGAGCCACAGGAGAGTTAGAAGTGTAGAAAAACAAAACAATGCATGAGAATGAACTCAGGAAGGATCAGCAAATGGACTGGATTTGCTAGTGAGAATGTAGGATGGGATTAGTCTTGGGTTTTGTCAGTCATTATTTAAAATAAATTGGTGAGCTCCTGCGTGCTGAAACAAACAGATTTGAAGAATAAGCCAAATGTCGGAAATGATGACATGAACAGGGAACATGAGTTCCACTAGGAAGAAAAGCAGATCTTTTTAGCCTGGACATAGACCTGCTCATTAGATAAATGCCAGAACTGAGGAAGAATATGAATTTAGATATTTCTTAGAGACATTCACTAATGGTAAGAGTACCATTAAAGTAAAAGAGTGCAAAAATGAGCCATGGCTAGCAATTGTAGAGCAGACCTTGCAATACAAGAAAAGGGCAGGTGAATGAAGGACAGAAGAAGGTGAGGAACACTAAAAATCACTATGTAATAATGACCATAAGCTCTTCTTTGCCTTCGTACATGATCAGCAGTCATCTCTTCACCATCTAGGTCCATTAATACAGACAGAAATGGTTTTGTATATTTTATACTGTGACTGTTAGACCCTGACTGAGATCTCCCAGAGTAGTTGACTATAGTATAGTTACTGTAATGATAATATGGCTGGTAAGGTAAAAAATCACTTTGGGAAAAACAATGTGTATCAATATGTAACTGAAGCATTTTGTAAGTCTTTTTCAGGTATCCAGGGACAGTTCTAAATAATCTTGATTATTCTATCATATATTTTACACACTTGTAACTTGTGTTATGCATTTTCCTACAGATTGAGAAACAGCTTTGTTGTTATGCCAGGTAACCTATATATGACCCCCTCCCCCATCAATTATTAACACAGTGCTAATTTGAAGAACTATTATGTGTTACAGTTTTGCTATTTATACAACACCTGAAAGCGTGTTTACATTGCTCCATTTCAAAAGAAACTAACTGCTCTATGAAATACTTGAGGTTGACTCAAGTCCAGTCAGGGCTCACATCATTAAATAAATATCAAAGCAAACAACTGAGTTTTGTCTTTGATTGGGGAACTTCAAGGAATAAATATGCTAGTATACTGTAGTCCTGCCATAACTTTACCATGATTGCTTATATATTTATGCAATGAAACAATCTATTAGTACAAAGTAAATGTTAAAAATGCAAACCAATATTTATCTCTATCATTAGCCAAGCTGTTTCTTCTTCAAACTAAACATGTTTACAATAGTATCTGCCTGCTGTGACTGATAAAGCTTGATAGTACATTTGCTAAAAGTGTCTCAAAGTTTTCCATGGATGTTGACTTTACAACCTCCTGAATACAGAGCAGCCATAATATAAGCTACCTGTAAAAAAGGAATCGAGAAATTATTTGTCAGTAATTGCATTCTAGCAATCTGAATAATACCAACATTTTTAAAAGGCAAGTGTGCATGCATTTATTGCAAGAAAAAATTATATTGTAGTTCTATCACAAACAATAAATGGTAATCCAATGGCCTAATTTTTAAACTGCAAACAGCTTCCTACTAATTAATCTTATTCAATTTTGCTGCCACATAAAACTTTAACAGGTCTGGGGGAATTAAACTGGTACTACTGAACTAATGACCCATAAGTGTATACAGAAGCTTAGGACAAACCTGCTACATTATGTTCCACAGTTAAGGACATCTTGCTGAAATTTGGAATGCATAAGTTTGTTCCAAAATGGTTTATAATGCTTTTTTTTAACCTGAATAATGTTGTCACCCTTTAACACCTCGTTTTGCTTTGCTAATTAGAAAAACTCCTGACTGCATCCCTTTTGGTGGTTTGCAATGCTTACTGAGAAGCTGAGGAAAATATTCTTATTGGTCATTTAAATTTTTAAGAAGGATGTGAAAGTTGCCATAGAAAGGATTATTATGTTTCATAAAGCGAAGAGATCTGAAACAGGAAAACTGAGTAAAAGGGGAGAACTGGGAGCCTCAGGAGTGTCAGGGTTTTTTCCTGGCTTTGCTGGAAGCTGCTTTGACAGGTTCAGATGTTGATTATGACCTTGGTCAAAACTGTCAAACCACCTTTTTTTTTTTTGAGACTTTGAGTTAAGTACATGTTTATAAAGTAAAAAAATAAAGTGTTTTGGATAGTCTGAATAAAAATCACTCACCTTCTGAAAGTTCTGTTTACATACTTTTTCTGTTTCTATAAACTTTCCAGTTCAGTTTATTGCTACAAACATTACCTTTAGCAGTCTTGTAGAACAGTTGAATATATTAGTTAGATCGTTCTGAATCTGATTTTTCACTAACAAAAAAGTACTCCTAAAGTGTAAGAAATAGGGAAAACTATTACGATTCAGACAGCTTTATAAGTCAATTGCAACTATTCTAACAGCAGCTGCAAAGAAACTCCTTTGAATTCTTTTGATACGATATCCTGACATTAGAAAATCTGTCATTGTGATATATCTTGAAGTGTGGAGTAAAATATAGTACAGGCTGCTTGCATGGTATGAAAAGTTTCAGTTTTATGACTATACTGTTATTCAGCCTTTCATCTGCAGTGCAGATCAACATTTCTGAATTTATTACATACATCTGTCTGAACTCTTGCTGCTCAGTGGGGAAAAACACCAGTTGAACATAGGAAACTGGAGCTCCAGTTCTGGCAGGTTTTATTCTACGTAATCAGAAAATATCATAATCTTGTTTGAGACAGATGAGCTAAACCAAAATGAAGCATAATGAAAAAACAAACAAAACACCCAAGTTTGCCCTTTTATAAAATTAACAGTAAAGGTCTTTTTTTTTTTTTTCTCCCCTGGAAATAATTTGTTTTTGCATGACTTTGGTTCACAGCTCCATGATCTTATGCTCCATGCTCTTATTTTTAGTATCTTTCCCATGAATGTCTGAAAATCATCTGAAAAGTTGGCACTGCCAGCTTCTATTTTTCAGCTGTTCTTGAAAAGCATAAATTAGGTAATTACAGTAAAAAGCAGAATTTGCTGTTTTAGTTTATTCTCCAAACGATGTGTTTCGGTGAAGTTGGTTAAAATACCTTAGATAGCTTAGCACCTACATAGACAAAAAAGGTGGTACTGTAAAGGATAAGGTTGTTGCATAGAAACAAAAGCAAGAAGTTTTTCATTTGTCAACTTAAGGAGACTATTGGATGAGAATAAGAAGGCAGAGGTGCAGCAGGAGGAAAAATGGGGAGATGAGCCAGAATCAACAACTGAACTACAAGGAGTGAAAAAGAACAGCTTCTGAAGCAGAGCCTGCTGAATCACTTGTATCAAGAGATGCCTCTGCACCTAGATCTTGTCCTTCTGCTGTTGTACTGGCTTCAACTCTTAATGGAAAGCAGAGTGTTTGTGTTCTTGGTAAAATATCACTCCAGAACCGTTTCTTCCACAGCCTGTATAAATGGGAAAGAGCACAAGAGACAGAGCATAACATAAATCTCTAAGGCGGCAGGCAGTTTGGATGGCAGGGACATTTGCTTCAGGTTGCCTCTGTTTAGTCCATCATATACAGTATTTCTCAATGCTAGATTTTTCCTGTTAAAGAAAATGGTTGTCTGCCTATCCCTCCCTCCACACAGATATGATGTCAATCATTCAATATAAGAGGCTTCATATAACGCATTTCTTCAGAGGTCCCTTTGTAGTACTCTTTTTAAGGGTTTTCCTTTTCATTCCTTACATCTGGTCTCTAATAACTCACTTTTATATTAATTTTATTATTATTTACTCTGTATTCAGTCCCATAACTGAAAAGATTCTTCTTATTCCTCTCCTCCTTCTTTCACTGAATGTTCTGGTTTTGACAACAGTACAGCAAGTTCATATGTTCTCTTTTCTTCCAGATCACCCTGGTCTTCTTTCTCCATCACAACAGATGAATCTACCATGCCTTCCTTCTAGGTTCAGATTGCTCTTCCCTGTCCCAGCATGATATCGCTCTTCTTCACATACAACATACAGATTATATCCAGGTAATGAATCTTATTTATTTTTGAACAGTAACACTGACGCTGCTGCCTAAACTGTTATGGAGAGTGGTTTTCTGCCTAATTACCACTCTGTTTTTTTCAGGTCTAAATGACCAGTCCTGTCTGAAATATTAGTTCCATACTTATCTCTCTCTTCTGGTACTCACATTACACTTTGCAAAGTCCACCTGTCATGTCTTTCTACATCAAATACAGATGTCATCATGGTCAGGACTCTGTAATTTAATTCTATCTTCTCTTTACAGTGTTCATCTAACCACCATCATAAGATCGCTCTTTCTTCATTATCCATTTCAAACATTGAAACACCATTTCCACTTCTAAATTTCCCATTAAACTTCACCTCTTTCACATTCTGTAATGACACATAATAAAATAATTATAAATCTGACATTTAGTATATTAGATGAGGATTTCTGAACACTTAAACATGGCATAGTTATATATTCATTACATGGAGAAATATTGAGAGTCAAATATGTGTAAAAATAAGATATTAAACTGTATGTGAAATCCCACTGCTGGTATATTTAAGTACATTTTATCTTTTTGATGTAAATATTGTCTGTGAATCGTAGCAGACTACTTTATAAACATGTTTTGATTTCGCTCTAAAATAGAACAAATTCAAGGTTTGTTTTCTTTCTTCAGAAATACAAAACTAATCTAAAAGTTTCAGAAATTGCTACCCGCATCTTTCTTTTGAATGTGAATGTTTCTTTATTTTTGCACGCATAATCTTTTCAATTACTTTCTCAGGGACTAGTTAATAATCTAATGCAGAAGATGTCCAGCTTTATTTAATTCATATTTTTTGCAGTCAGCTTACAAGCCACAGTGCCCTCAGCCTGTGAGCTGGACTCAAGAATGTTAAGTGCTGAACATATATGAAATATAATCCCAGAAGCCCAGATATGTTCCCACTAGGAAAAGGTGACCCTCTTTTGCAGTTTAAATAGTGATCCTTGAATTTGTGTCCTGCATAATTTCCTGCAGTTATTTTAAAAAGAACAGATAAAATATACCCTTGTCTTATCACTTTATTGCACTATTCTATTTGTTGATGGAAGGAGATCCAGATGAATTTATATGGACATCATCAGACTTGAACAGGGTTAATCTACTTAGGCTCAGGTGAGTTCATTTTAGTCTTGATTCACTTCATTGCACATCCATAATGGTTATTAACAAGCTTAAGGACCTTTGGGAGCTTATGGATAACAATACAGCACCATGGAAGGTGGGAAATCATTATCCTCATAAGGCTGGTGTAATAATTTGCAGTCACACACAGTTTCCATACTAATCCTTGGGGTTGGAATAGGTCACTAGGTCTGTAAACCTTCCGTCAACTTTATACATTTTTTGCTCTTGCTCTTTAATTAATGAATATATAGTAACATAAAAGTAGATGTAAAGAGTTTAACATAAGTTTTTTTTCATGCATCACTGGCAAATTTTACTGCCTGTATGTGTATATTCATTTAAAATACAAGATTTATGATTTTTTTTTTTACACTATCGTATTTATTCACTGTCTATCCCATGATAATTGATGCATAATATTTAAGAATGGGAAAAATCTTCACCAACAATCTTAAAATTAATGATAATTTTGGATCATATTTCTTAGTATATTTATTTTGTTCAAACTTTTTAATGTATTTTGATAATATCAAGTGTCAAAATAATTCTATATGAAAACAGATGTTTACTCCTTAAAAATTATTTTAAAATGTAACTCCTAATACTGAAAATAAATCTATATATTAATTTTATAATAACTTGTGATTATTTAATATTCAAAACACATATATATTCAATACCACTTTTCTTCATGTTTTTTTCAAATATTAGGTCTTGGTAAAGAGGATATTGTACACTTTCTAAGACACTAGAGGTTCTGTAACGTTGACATTCTCAGGGTGAATTTTAATCTCTGTATCAATCACACAAACAGCAAAACCAGCTTTGTGTACTTTCATAATGTTAAATTTTGTAATGATAAATGCTTATTTTTTTCCAGATTTGTTATCCTCCTCCTCTAAATAAGCAGGTGCAATTCCTTTTAGTCTGAGCAGGAGTTGCATGAGACATGAATTAGTAAAATAATCAGCTCAGGTGTTTTATAGTCACCAACTTCTGGAAGACAGGGAAGTTGTAAGAGCTATACATTTCTACTGTTATCCTTTTGGCAAATTTTAACACATTGGACCTATTCTCAATCTGAAACAACATGCTATAGGGAAGGTAGCATCTGAGACTGTACCCAAATCAGCCAAAATGTTGAGAAAGAAAATATTCAGAGCTACTTAAGAAGTTAAAACATAACTTGAGCAAATCTGCTAGGACTCTCAGATCTACTGTCGACTCCATTTCAGAAGAAACGAGCATGGCCCACTCCTTTCTTCCTCACTCAGAGAGTGGAATAGATCAGAGCAGTTGCACTTCCCGTCTTTTATGGTGTAGTCTAGTCTAGTGGTTAAAAATTTGTCAAGGAAGACCAGAATCAATGTCCCACTCTGCCTAAGTGGTCCAAACCAACTGCTTCATATCGTGCTTCTCTGGAAAGGGCCTTTTAGCTCCTTTTAGGTTGCACGTTAATTAGGGAAGGCAGAGACAGATGCGTTGCTCTCCTTTTGAGGCTGTTTCCTAAAGTAATAAAGGAGGCATGGATCAGAAAGAGAATATGCAAGAGAGAAGAATCACTCAGCAGTAATTAGGAGATTCAGGAAAGAGGGGAAACAGCGAGGTTCCTAAATTTTGTTGCTGGATCTCAAAACTGAATTTTATGTCAGATAAAGTATGCCATATCAAAGAGAATACAGACGTTTCTCAGAAGGTTTCCAGAACTGTATAAACTGCTACTAGCAGACCACAAAAAATTTGGCTAGAGAAAGCCACACAGATTTTCATGGAGATAATAAGGGATTATAGCCTCTGACCTCTCATATGATGGGACCTATGCTGTGATGCTGTCCAAAACGAAGATATTCCCTATAATTGTAATGGATGCCTGTTTGCTTAGTCAAAGGGACATGTTAGCATCCTCTAGTGAAATGACCTGATGCATATGCAGTCTTCTATTACCTAATCAGACATGATTTTGTCATATGAAGGGAAATGCCTGAATTTTGGATGATCAGATATGCATTTAGGAAAGAAGGTAGAAGACTGAAGGCTGTGATTGAGCAAGAGTGTTTGGGTATCATTTCCAACTCAGTCTTTCATTGAGTACAGCCCTTTATTTATTTGTATGCTAATACATTTTTTTAGACTGCTTGGCAGCTACTAGACAATCTGAACTAAGGCAAAGTTTTGCATCTTATTTTCAAAAAGGAAGCCAACAATTTCTAGTGAAGAAACAGTAACATCCTGCCTTTGGGGGCTGGTGTGTGTAGCATAATCTATTGTTTCAGTGGAAATTAGAAAGCGTGGGTATCTCTCCTGGCTACACTCCAGTGGAATGTGTTAGTTTGGACAAATCACTTAGCTTCCGTGTGCTTCACTTACTCCATCTGTAAAATGGAGATAATTATGGTATATGCCTCTCAAGGATGTTACAGTACTTAATTAGTGAATTTTTAATTCCTTGGAGGTCTTCAGAGGAAAGATATTATATGTTAAATATGTCTAAAGCATATTCATATAATTTAAAAATTATTATAATAATTCCCTATTTAAAACATTTTTTTCTTTGAAGTTATCGAGCTTTGGGACAAAGAATGAAAGCTTCTTAAGAATGTATGAAAATGTATTTTTACCTGTTTCTCAAATGCTTCTTGGTCAACTGAGTAGTTGAAAGGCTTTCTTTATTCATTGTAGCAAAGGGAAGGCTAAGTAAGGAGTAAGGTTATAATTGCCTATATCTTCCACTATGTTGCAGAAAAATATTATAGAGGGGGAAAACAACTAATGTCAAAGAACAATGCTTGCACAATAACCAAAGGCTATGCAGTACCCATGAATTAACGTAGACCAGAAATTGTAAATCAGTTTCTTAGCACAATCCAGTTCTAGAACCAATGGGATTTTAACCAATGCTAATAAAAATCTTAAAAATATTTTTAGATAATGATCAGGCAGTAGGTGAAAAGTGGTATACATTGCAGTGACTGAAGTAATAGGAGATCATACTCAAACCCTTAGAAACTACAGGTTACTACAAGCTGAATAAGCTTTGCCATACATAGCAAATATAAATTATGTCATGGTCACAGAGGCAGAGCTGCATCCCCTAGACAGGCTAGTCATATCTCTGTTATGTGTGTGGAACCTGTATCAAACCATTCTGTCAGTTCTGATATACAGCAAGGAAATAGTGCCACATGAAGGAAGTTGTTCATACTGCTCTGGGATATTCAGAAAAAGATGATCATATGTTTTATCAGCTATAAGGTCCTCATGACATTCACTTTCTGCCCAAGACATATGTAACATTGCAGTTTTTAATTTTAGGACTGAGCAAATGAAGGAATCAACTGTCATTTCAACTACTGAAGTGATAATTAATCAGTGCAATATAGAGTGTAGCTAGAATAATAGCCTGTACAGCCATACATTGATCTAAATGCTTGACATGGATAGAATTAAATCTCCCTCAGCACCCTCTGCTCAGTAGCTCATCTGTGGCATCTGTTTTAGATTCAACCTGGTTTTAGGTTATGTAGATGTAACAAATAGCTAATAATGTTTGCTAAACTGTGAGAAATTAATTTTCTCTTTTGCTTTTCTTCAATAAATTAATAATAGAAATAAATTGTAGATCTATTACTCATCTTTGATGAAACATCATATACTTCATTAGTGAAAAAATGTTTCTAAAATGTCAATTAAGATATAAGAAACTGAAACATTCTGTAACAAGTGCTTTCAACACGACAAAATATTATCAATGATCATGCTTACACTTGCATTTTGGTTGAGTACAACACTGCAGCTTGGAAACAAATTCCATGGCCAAAAAATTTGCTGCAGATTGATTTGGATTGTAGAGCAGTTTCACTTCATGCAACTGGATTTTTTTCAGAGGAAAAAAGTTCTGCTCTTGTTGCACACCAAATGCAACTCCAACCCCCAGTAAATTCATAAACACTCATACCTATGGCTTGTCCTTCAGAGAGCTAAGAGATGCTTACATGGTGAGAACACTCAGTGCAGGGCACCAAAGTAAATTGAGCACAGAGTAAGACCCTGACTAAAATACCGTTTAGATGTAGGAGGTGCAACAGCAACTGCTTTGATCTGCTGACTCCTCCTATAGCACTAAATCACTTGTTAGCATAGACATGGCCAATATTATTTTGACCATAAATAATTTTTCATAATATTTGTATTGAATTATTGAATTGTTCAATAATTCAGTTATTCATTTAAACTTGATATGTCATTTTATGTATATATAAACACACACACATATACAAGCATGTATATACAAAAACACGTCCTCCATGCTTTAAGGTAGAACCATGTGAAATTTTTTGGAATAAAAATATACAGGAAAAAACTTTTGAAGTTTTGTTCTCACTTCAGTGACAACACTATTAGAGTTAAAGTTCTTATTCAGAAGCTGCAACTTAGGCAAAAAAGTGCAGTCCACAAACTTGTCCAAGATTCTCATTGGCTGGAAATTTATGTAAAATGGATTACAGAGTAAATTACTGGTGAGTGGCAAACCAGCACATATTAAACTGTTGTGTACCAGGATGTTGATTTGCAATAACTCTATGAACACTAAGGACATTCCAGAGGACTGGAAGAAAGATAATACCATGTCAGTGCTTAAAAAGACTAAATAAGCCAACCCATATAATTATAGGGCTGTCAGCATGACATTGATCCCAGACAAAATAATAGAGTGACTGATATGGGACTCTGTTACCAAAGAATTAAAGGAGGAAAATGGAATGGTTGCCAATCAACATAAGCATATGAAAACTAGATCCTATCAAAATAACTTTATTTTATGTGAGATTACTACTTTGGTTGCAAAATAGAATTGTGTTGATACAAGGTACCTAGGTTTCTGTAAGACATGACATGTCTTACAGACATGTATCTATGATGTGCATATAGTTTTATACATCATTTTTGTTCCAAAAACAGTAATTCAGAATTAACATGGTACAGAGTGAAAGAGGTTATCTTACAGGTCCTGACATGTAAACAGAGAGTTATCACTGAATGTGTGAGGTATGAGCTGAGTCTTTCAGGGACTTTTTCATTGTTCTAAGCTATTTTAATACTTTGTATCAGTGACCTGAAACAAAAGTATTGAGAATTGCTCTATTTCCACCATTTCTAACTCTAGAAAACTTTGGAGAGATAGCTAATGAACAGGGTAGGTTATTGCAGCAGAATAATCTGTTTATCTTGGTTATGTGGGTGCAAGAAAATCATGGGACTTATTATGGTCAGTTAAAGAGTAGAACACCAAGCACCAGTGCTATATGACAGGGTCATACATTTGGTTGTTCTCATCACATCCAGACCACAAGGAACAATGGGGTTAGTTTGTATTTTCCAGACATTTACAAGGAATAGGATGAGGCGGCACACAAGAAGCAGTGAAGATATGCTCACTGACTGCCAGAAGACAACCCAGGAGAAGTTGTTACAGTCTGCATACTTTTCTACAGACAGAACCTTCTGGCAATCTCTCCCATTCCCATCCTCTGAGACAGGGCTCTGCAAGTGATATTTTACCACTCACAGCCTTCTATAGTGGCCTCCCTGCCGTGCCGCCCAGAAGTCTAGGACTTCTGTGTTCCTTCTCCTGTTAGTGTCCCATAACTGACATTTTATATTTTCCTGTGACAGCAAGGATCAGAACTCAGTTGCTCAGGAGCTGCCTGTGTATCACATGCTCTTAACACTAAAGATGATAACTACATTCAAAATCTTGGAAGTAAATGGAAAGAGCTTGAGTTCTGTAGGGTTCTACAGCCGAAGATTGCACCATGCCTATACATTAAGTGTTTAACCTGGGTCTTGGACTAGGACTCTGAGTCAAGTAAGTTCCTCATGCAGTCTCCCAGGATAGTTCCCCTACAGTGGGATCTGGAAGAAACAGAATACTAATTTATCCACATGTGAAACAGAAATCCATGAAAAACAGTACCATGCAAATAATTGACTATGGGCAGCACCCTCCTTTACTTTCCTTGCTAATCTCTATTGAACATTTTAATTTTCTATGGCTGCAGGCAACAGAAGAGTGTCTCACAGGCTGCATGAAGCCACTGAATCAGAGGAAAAGCAACTTCGATTTTTTCTGTTATTAAGTACGATATTGGAGGTAAATTGAGCCTTACTTTATAACTTCTTGGCCTATTCCACAAAGCACACAGACATTTGATAAAGGAAAGAGCAAGTTAGTAGTTTTTAGAGGAAGTTGGTGCTGCTGCTGTTTTCAATTAGTGAGATAAAACATAAAATTTAGAAAATATAAAATGTAGGTTCAGATTTGCTTGGGCATGTGGACCAGATTCTCAACTGATGTAAAGCAACATAATTTTCTATAGTTACAGTTGAACTACTTTCATATCAGCTGAGAATCTGGCAGCTATTATTTATCTTAACTTTCAGTATGACATGAAACTACTCTGAGATACTTCTCTCTTATTCAAACATATGCCAACACCCAGAGTAAAAATGTTTGGTGATGAATTTTTCTTACCACTGGAATTTAGACTAGATACAAATGTAATTTAGCTGGTACTTTATTTTACAGCTCAGGGGATTTGTTGGATACTTACTCTGGGCAAATGCATTTAGTTCAGATATTGACACCAGCAGTGCTGTCATCTGGCAAACACTGTAGCACATACAGTACTTAGGAGAAATATATTTGGTAAATAAAAAAGAAGTGTAAGTGTAAAATATGTTGATCGCAGTATAGGCTGATATTTTAAACAGTCACAGATGGTGATGTACTAGCTGGTTATTGACAGCAATATCAGCTTTAGAAAGGGCTTTGACAGGTCTCATCGTACAATGATTAATTACTGCGAGGCACTCCAGTTTCCTCCCTGTTCAGCTCATGGCTCAGGGTAAAATCTGTTGCTCTTATTACACTCTACAACACAGGAAATATCTTCTCACTGCTGTACCCAAGGACCAATCAAAAGTGCAAAAGTCAGTCAAATAAGACCCCCAGTCAATGCTGGAAAGGTTTTTCCTCAAGGGATCAAGGAAGGAAGTTAGTGTGACTTTGCTCTCTGTGTTTTAATTTGTTTTAAATGACCAATGGGTAGGACAGATGAATAGATTTTCTGAGGAGAGCAGGTGGGTACCAGTCAGGTCAGTTCTCAAATTATGTATTAAAAGGTATAGGTGAAAAAGCAATAACAACTGTGAGAGGAAGAAAAAGATATTAGTGCTCACGTTTAAATTGTATACACTTTCCACTAAAAAAGAAGAAGAAGGACAATTATGGAAACAAACAGGATCTACTTATTTCCCTGAGACTGTTCTTAAAGAAGAGAGATTGGCGATTGCTCCTATGCTCCTGGTGTTGAATACACAGTGATATTGGATGTAAACTGATCATTGAGATTTCCTAGAAATGGACAGGGTTCAGTCCTGCCTGATCAGTGTTAGGGAAAATATTCAGCAAGTAGCTGTTGTCAAGAAGGGATACAGCGGTTTTTAATAATCCAAAGGAGATGCTACGTTGCCAGATACTGAATGTGTTTAATGTGTAAAAGTTCTTCCTTGCGTGACCTGAAATAATAGGAAGTATGTATGAAGGGAGAGCTGCTTTACAGTACTGAACTCTAAGTTTTTCAGGCTAGCTCCAGATGAGGTGGTAGATCTACACATCTGTACAATTCTGAACAGAAATTTTACTCTGGGTCCTGGAAGCAACACAGACAAATCATTGCTGTACTGCATTATGCTTTGGCTAGTGTAGTTATGCTGACGTGGTTATGCTGCTTCCAGTCTTAGCCTTATCCTGAGTTAACTTAGATCTCCTTGCTCTGTAGTGCAAACTTATCCACAGAGTTCATCTTTGCCAGAATCTAGAAATGTTGACACTTCAAATATACCATCTGTTTTATCTGCAAAACAGAATGGAAACTCTCAAGGATATGTCCAGTAATTATCAAGCTGTACTGTGAGGTGGGCATCCTCTTTATTTTTCCTGGCCTTCCTCATATCAGAGATTGACCATGACTAGACATAGGACAATAGGTCACCCAGAACTGTACTTAAAGATAGCAAAGACAAATCTCTTGCTTTCTTTGGTTCTTGGTGGCTGTAGTTTGCTTCAAGGTTGAGGACTGGGCTGATTGTCTGATGAGGGTCAAACCTGACTTAGATTGACAGGGTTCTAGATGATGGGGTTGTGTGTGTGTATGTGTGTGTGTGCATGCACTGGGGAAAAGGTGTTTTCAACTTCCTCTGCAACATAGGATGTGGTTCAGCTTTTGGGAATCATCAGGGCAGCTCGCACTTCGTCAGTTTTCTAACATCAAAGGATCCTTTGGCATTACTAATGCCTTGATCTCTTCTCTGTCTGTAGCACAGAGTTTATTCTGAAACTCTTTAGTCTAATTAAAACCTTAGAGTTTGTATGAAACTGAGTGATATATGAGGTTTGTGACATAAAAATGGAGAAGGCCACATGATCATCAGGTTTGGTGATTTGGTGATCTTTTCTGGCATTGTGTTCTACAGGTCTTCATCTTCTCCCTATGGAACAAAACAAGTTAAGAATATTGTAGATATCCAAGAGATTTAAAACTATAAGGAAGTCTGCCTTGAATTTATTTTAAAAACTTGATAGCTCTGAGGAGTTTTTAACTTTACCCGGGCGTATGTGGCTTAGTATACTTTTTCAGCACAATTTCTGTTTGAGTCAGGACGCTTTTTGTTTTTTACCCTTGTATCTCAGTTTGGTAAAACAACAGGTGGGAAACTTCCTATTACTTTGCTAGGTTTCTTTAGTGTCGAAGTGGTTCAGTGAATGGTTGCGGGGATAGATGTGAGGTCTGAATCTTCTCTCACCTAAATGTTATTCACTGATCAAAGATGAAACAGCTTTAGTTTAGTATTGCCTTTTAGAACTGATTACCATTGTTGAACCGTGAGTGTGATCACATTGCATCAGAAACAGATAGACAGTAGTTTGATGTGTCTTAATTGCTGAGAGCATGGGAGCACTCTGCAAAATTTCTTCACCCAAATGCACAGTTGATGTAGTTATGAAGAGGAGCCTGCAGAGACGGAAGAGTGGAGAGGCAAGTGTTGTCACCAGCACAGTCTTTTGCTTGGCATGATTTATTCCTAACCCATAGAAAAGAGTACACAGCCAGGAGCCCTTAAAGACAAAAAACTAACATTAGATGAATAATTTCCCACTATTGAAGGGAAATGAAGATACCAGGAAAAAAGTAAGATTAACAGAAATAGTGTAAAAAAGGAACAATTTTTGAATGGAAAGAACAAAGGATCAAATTAGTTCCCATAAAAGAGAGATGCCTGAACTCTGGATATTTGCCATTTTTCTAGAATGGAGTGCCTTGGGCAACAAAAATCTTGCTTTTTTCTAAGACTTAGGAACACTATAGTTTTAACAGAGTCCTTCTTACGCAGGCCCTGAGTTGTTAGGCCCCCCAGAAGTGCAGTGATAGCTGACAGACTTCCTTTGAACAAGACTAAAGGAAGACTTTTGTTGCCTGTCTTCCATATATAGTCCATAATACAATAGCTCATACTGAGTGTGTCAGAAAGCACTTTAACATGCTAAAGGAAACACAGTCCTATGATTCCTGGAGGAATGTTATAAACATGACTCTAGAGATTCTTTGGGGAGAAAGTTGAACTCAGTACTATTCTAGGGCAATCTTATCTATGGCATTGAAAAAAATCAATATTCCTTGGGTGGGGGTACAAAGAGGAATGCAGGGTGACTTACTACATTCCTAAAGAAGTGGTATTTGAAATCTTTATTTTCCTCAGGTCTAAGGGTGGCAATATTTCTATCTCTTTAAATAAATTCTGACTGTAGTAAACCACGGTACAGGTTTTTTACACTTATTAGGTGATTTGGTCTTTGAAGACAATGACCTGTTAGTAGGCTGTAACATATATCCGTTGGTTAAGAACTTGATATAGAGTAAAGGTAAAAGAAGGAACTGGGAATGTAGTTGAACTGTGATCAGAAAATGTTGGCTAACTTTGTGTTGTCTATACCCATTCCTGCTGAATGTGCATCCAATGCATCTCAGAAGACTGTCAAAGTAGAGCCCACTTTTCTACAAACCCAGTATCTGCCCACACTGTGTGTCTCTGTGTTCACTCTGGCTGCAATGAGTTTCAGAGCAGACTAAGGGGAAATCCGAGCCAATGTACTTCCATATCCAACTCTACTGCCTACACATGTGGGCCAGAAACAAACATGTGTCCTGACATGCCTGATCCTGTAGCCTATCTGGTCACAAAACCCCAATGTCACTAAAGCTGGGTTAACAAGATACCACCTCACTTGATGATAAGTGGGATTTGTAGGCTCAGACTCTGCCTGGATAGTGCAGTTGCAGGAAGCCTGAATCCCAGGTGAAACACACAGGGTGCTGGGGTCTCATGGAGCTCTGCTCAGCAGTGTGCACAAACTTGGGTTTTGGCCTGGTCTTCTAAACGTCTTCTAAAGGCACTGTAGATTTTCTTTACAATCCTCTCATTGCCTGGACAGATTTGTTCGTTTGCATAACTACCATACATAGCTAAAACACTAGACATCTAAATAGACATCTACATTTGTTCACAAGTACATTGAAAAGGTACATTGTGAATGAGAGTGCTGAAACATACTTTGAAGTTGTTGCTATGGAAGAATCACAATATAAATCAAAGTCAAAAAACCCCTATGTTGTCATAACTGATTCCTGAAAATTATTAAGGAAAAAAAAATTAATGCCCATGACTTGAGATGAACACTATGTATGGTGAGGAATCATGAAGTATCCTTTCATCGGGCAATATGGGACTTAAAGAACCTAACAGACAGTCAAGTGATTTAGGAATGATAGAAAAATCATGGATGTTTTTCATGTCAAAATATTTGCTCTTCTATACATCTTTCAAGGTCAAGCATATACTATAGGTTTATAGCCAAAATACTGATTTTCTCCCTTAGAGGCCTTATTTTAGGTTACTGATGCTGAAAGCTGATGCATGAATTTGTGTAATGGCTGCTTGAATGCATGCAGTAAGACTGTTAGCATCTTGTGATGTGTCATCCTTGTTTAGTATAAATAAAACTCCTTACTATGAGAATAGTTTTCCTTCCTCAATCAGTTTGCAAATTGTTGCAAACCAATATCGAATTTACAAAATGAGTTTGCAAATTTAGTCCAGTATCACCCCCCCAGTGAAACTTCATCTGATAATACTTTCTAATTTCCTTGCTTTTATTGGGTATTTAAGAAGTTTTTCTATTGTTTAACATTGCTGTTAACAATCCAGCTAAAATAGCTCTAGTAGATGAGTTAGGATCATTGATCTAAAACCTCAACATAAATTTGGCAATAGCATATCTGGTAGTTTTCATCTGCAGGGTCTTGAGAGTTTCTCAATCTTCTAGAGTTACAGTAAACTTTCTCTTTTTGTTTAGAAATATCTATGGCATCTTATTACCTTGCCCTTCAGTCTTCAGGTAGCAGTGCTCTTTTATCTGGCCTTTTTGACTGTATATAACTACCATTAAATAAGAAAAATGATTGACCAAAAGTAATATGGAAATTATATGTGTGCCACCATTGTATTTACAAGGTAGTAAATACATATATAATAGCCATATGCCATATTTACTAGATACCTGGCTAGATATCCATTATATCAACTTTTATATCTGAATTTTATAATTTTTATGGACTTTAAAAATTATTATTTTATAGTTCTAGCAGTCTTAATACCTTTGTTGTCCAACTGAAAAATTTTTATACTAACATATTTTTCTTAAAGTTGAGGTGATATAAAACCAGACCTAAACCATGATAAATAATGAAAGAAAATCAATATAGTTTTGAAGACTGGGAACCACTTGCTGGTTAGCTTATCTATCAATAAGATGCTCTCTAATCACTTCCTGTCTAGATTATCATCTCCTTTCTCTTTACAGGGAATGGGTAAAAAATCCTCTGAGTTACTGTTTTTCAAAACTTAAAACACAGTGGGCAGTGTATCAAAGAAAATTTATTTTGGTAGTGGAATTCTTAGGATTGATTCAACAATATTTTCAAGAAAAATATGAAGAGATGACTTTACATGCTGCTTTGCAGCTGGAAGTAGGTATTGAGAAGCTCTCCCAATTATTATATATTGATAGATAACATGAAGAAAGATGTGGTTGAAAGCTGTATGACACCCAGAACATTGAGGGATTCAGGAAAGAGATATAGCACTTTTGCTTCAGTCCCCAATTAATTTTTATTAATCATTTTATTATTCACATTATGGAGACTACTGAATGACCACTGAAGTCAATGCCATGTTCTCTGTTAAGTTCTCACTTCTGTAGCAACTGAAATACTTGCACCTATAAAGCACTTAAAGAGCTAACATTTTGTCCTATTACATCTGGAACTTCAGACAATGCGACTACTGCAGTTTTAAAACAGTGGCTGCTAAAAGTATGACATGTGTTTCTCTAGTATCTCTGCCTTAGCTTCAACCATAACATGAGGTGGAATCAGAACCAGTCCTGTCTCCTATAAAGGGGAATAGTCAGAAGAAGGGAAGAGTAAATTACATTGTTTGGTGCACGGACACAGTACTCAGAACAGAGGATCTCAAAAAGCAGAAGCAACTAAAGTGTTTTTATTGTACCTCTGCAAGTATCTACAGCTGCAGAATTAATCTTTCCTTGGATACCATCATGGAGCTACAGTGTGATAGGTTCTTGAACACATGGTTATTGAACAGCTTTGGTGAACAACACTGATGCCACATTAAGGCTACATGTCTGCATCAGAACTACAAGACTTGAAAGGAAAAGCAGCATTTACTTTCATGTTGTCTGCAAAGACTATCAGGTTTGGGTAGAAATTGAAAAGCTGGGATTGGTGGAAGAAGGAAGCATTTAATATATAGAGTGATCACAGGGCTGTTGGAAAGAGAAGGGAAGGAAAAGAGAAAAGAAGAAAAAAAAGAAACCTAAAAAATGAAAGATGTTAGCCACATGGCAGCTCACCAGCATAATTCATAAATATATAGTAACAAAAGACAGTAGACCTTGGTATATCTTCTCTTTACTACCCTAAATAATGCCTATCCTACTTGGCAGCAAGCTGTTGCCAAAAAAAACCCCAACCCCAAACAAAACCCTTATTTCTTTTTAGCAAATATTTAATAACAACCACTTTTTCAAATCCAGGAAATATGTTTTGAGGGATACTATCAGTTCTTTCATTTTTAAAGAACTTTTTTTAAAAAAAATATTTCCTGGTACACTAAACTCAAAAATTTCAGTTTCTGTTGGTCATTAAATCCAAAACATTTAAGTTTTTCTCCATGGCCCAGAAGTTAGTGGCACAGAATAAAACACAGCCAAAGCCATTCTAGCAACAACATATGAACAAAAAGCTAGGTAAAAAGAAGACATAATGTTTAGCTTGTGGCCTGGTAAGAGCATTAAAACTGTTCTCAGTAATAAAAGAGATCTCCTTTATACAATATATTACCCCTTGCTGAGGGTAGGCAGAGCTGGTAGACAACGTTTCTGCCAGCAGTGATGCAAGATCAAGGTCATGCCCAATCCTAGTCTCCACAGGGGAGCTTCAAATATGAAATATCTGAATTTCTTTTTCTTTGATTTAATTTTCACCTTTTTAAGGCTTCCTTGCTCCCTGCTGCAACTTCCTTCAACTGTTCATGTTACCTATGACATTATTTAATGCCTTCCATACCAGGACATGATCGAATATGGTTTTATCCCTTGTCTGGTTAACAGTGGAAATAACATGCATCAATTTTTGGTAATATGATAAGAACTGGGTTTTAGTAAAATACAAAATTATAAAGTTTTACATGAAGACACATACCTATTAACACAGTTGTCCACACTAAAATTTTTTTGTTCTTTTTGCTGTTCTGCCTGTTGTGTGATAAAGAGAATTGTATGATTGCACAAATTTTGGAGCTAACTAGGTAATGTCTCTAATGCATTTTCTTCCCAGACTTATATTCATTGGAACAATAATAGAAAGAATATTAAGATTTTGTGAAAATATTGATAAAAAGCTACTGTCTTTCCAGAAATAAATTAGACAATGCTGTCATGGTTTAAGCCCGGAGGACAACTGAGCACCATGCAGCTGCTCGCTCACTCCTTCTCCCTCAGGGATGGGTAGGAGAAAATACAACAAAAGGCTCAGGGATCTAGACAAGGACAGGGAGAGATGACTCACCAGTTATGGTCATGGGCAAAAGACAGACTTGATTCGGAATGAAAGAACATCAATCTAATTTGAACACCATCACCACCAACACTAATTAACCAATCAGAGTAGGACAGTGAGAAATAAGACCACATCTCAAAAACACCTTCCCCCCACCCCTCCCTTCTTCCTGGGGTCATCTTTGCTCCTGATTTCTCTACCTCATCCCCCACAGTGGCGCAGGAGGGCAGGGGATGGGGGTTGTGGTCAGTTCATCAACTGTTGTTTCTGCTACCCCTTTTTCCTCAGGGGGAGGACTCCTCACATTCTGTCCTGTTCCAGCGTGGGGTCCTTCTCACGGGAGACAGTACTCCATGAACTTTTCCAACATGAGCCCTTCCCACGGGCTGCAGCTCTTCACAAACTGCTCCAGTGTCGGTCCCTCCCATGGGCTGCAGTCCTCCCAGCAACAGACTGCTCCAGCGTGGGCTTCCCTCAGAGTCCCGGCCTTCTTCAGGCACAGCCACCTGCTCCCGTGTGGGGTCCTCCATGGGCTCCAGGTGGGCATCTGCTCCACCATGGATCTCCATGGGCTGCAGGTGGGCATCTCCTCCACTGATGACATCCATGGGCTGCAGGGGGACAGCCTGTCCTCTCACCACGGGCTGCAGGGGGATCTCTGCTCTGGTGCACCTCCCCTCAACCTCCTCCTCCTTTCTTCAACTGACCTTGCTGTTTGCAGACGTATTTCCCTCACTCTTCCTCCTCCCAGGTTTCCCTTCTTAAATATGTTATCGCAGAGATGCAGCCAGCATCGTTAATTGACTCAGCCTTGGCCAGAGGCTGATCCGACTTGGAGCTGGGGGAGCTTCTAGCAGCTTCTCACAGGAGCCACTTCTGTAGCCCCTCCCCCCTCTACCAAAACCCTGCCACACACAAGCCCAATACACATGCACACATGCATTTGATTAAAAAGAGAGATAAAAGTTGTTAACTGAAATGTTTTATTGATTGAAACCTGTTTTAGGCTAGGAAGAGATGATAATGTCCCTAGGTAGAATGACATATTCTGAAGAACAGTTCAAAATGATAGTTTTATCAATAATAGTAGGGTGAATATGGAAGAGCTTTCATATGTATGTTTATTCCTGACATTTCTTTTTTCTTTTTTTTTCCCCCCCAGTCTGTAAATTCCACATGGGAAGATTTCTGATAAGCATAGCTGTTATGGGGAGACCTAGTGAGGAGATGATGCTGTATGCAAGGTTTAGCAGCCAGGGGGAAATCAGCAGTATGAGTGGAGACTTCAGACAACAGGCAGGGTAGCGTTCAAGGAGAGCAGGACTGTTGAGTAAAAGGTATCAGCTGGGACTCAGAGCTGTAGAGGTCTGGGCCAAACAACTATGGAATTTGGGTGCCAGAATTTAGAGCTTATGGGGAAAGGCAGCAATACTCTGAAACAGGAGGATTTGTAAGATAGAGCTCTAGAAGAAATATATCTTTGATCATGAAGAATGGGAAAAGTTGGGTTTCGAAGTTCTTGAAGTATGAAGGAACTTTTGACATGAAATTTTGGGGTGTCACCATTAGCTATTCTTATCCCTTAATCTCCCTTTGTAGGGATGGTGACCCACACTTGGGCCCTTATAAGTGTTTTAGGCTTAACTGTGCCCTCTGAACTCTTAAATTTGAGATTAACATAACCTTCCCAGGCTGCTTTCCTATCTGTTCAAATGCAAATGACAAAGCCACAGTCTTTCCTTGAAGTAATACGGTTGTTTACACATCCTTCCATGCACTAATCCTGAATAGTTAAAGACCTTCTGCTACTGGAAATACTTGTTGTCACCTTTTATGACCAATGAGATTTCAATCCTTAGTACTGAATACGAATGCAACCCCATTAGTTGTCCAACTCATCACAGCTTTTCTGGCACTGAAAATTATTTAGGCAAATTCTGTGTGGTGCCATGGGCAGCATCTTTTGATCTAATCAACAAAAGAAGTGAAAAGCATATGACGGTTTCATGCATTGCACGAAAGCACAGCTAGACCCTCTTTCAGTAAAATGATGGGGAGCAAGCTGATTATCATCTAGGATGTGGTAAATTGGTGTGTTCTCTGAAGTGTGATAGGACAGGGCCTGGAGAATAAATCTTATGAGGAGCAATTGAAGGAGCTGGGACTGTTTAGTTTGAGGAGTAGAAGGCTAAGGGGAGACCTCATCACTCTCTACAACTACCTGAAAGGACATTGTAGAGGGTTGGTGCTGGTCTCTTCTCACAGGTGATTAGGGACAGAACAAGAGGGAATGGCTTTAAACTGCAACAGGGGAGATTTAGACTGAACATTAGGGAAAATATTTTTCACAGAAAGAGAGGTCAGACAGTGGAATAGGCTGCCCAGGGAGGTGGTGGAGTCACCACCCCTGGATGTGTTTAAGGGTCGTTTAGATGTGATGTTGGGGGATATGGTGTAGGGGAGAACTTTGTAATGTAGGGCTGATGGTTGGACTCGATGATCCCAAGGGTCTTTTCCAACGTGAATGATTCTGTGTGATTCTGTGTGTGTGTGACATCAGAGAATCAGGCATAATATTACTGTCTTATAAAGCTACTCCATAATATAATCAGTAGAGTGTGTCATAAAGGTTCTGCTAAAGGGCAGCATGATTTTAAAGTATATCTGATGCTCTGTGATGAACCAAGGTTGTTCCTACATGAATAGGTTAATACAAAATGTGTTTTTAGCATGCATGCTTACTGCAACATGCATTTAATACACGTGCAGGGCTATATGTGTTCCTGTATAATTATGTAAGAAAGTTGTGAAGAGATGATTGGACACATTCTCATCTGAAGTGTCAAAGACAGGCGTTTTACACCTTCTATGAACAGGAAGCAGTGCAGATATCATACTAGTAAATAAATTCAAGTGATGATAGGAAAGCTTGATGAAACAATTATTGTCTTTAAGAGAAAGCTTTAAATAAAGGACTCCAAAAACCTAGGCACATGCCTTGACAATCAAAAGGAATTTTCATTGGCAACAATAGAAAAGAGAACAGTTGACAAGAGAAATGAATATTTTGTCTGGGGTTTTTTATTTTTTATTTCAATGGCAGATCAGAAAATAATTTTTACAGAGAACTTAGGCTGGATTGAATAAGAAAAAATGTACAAATGATACACTCCCATGTGCATATGATGTCACATATTGTATATAGATCAGATCCCTAATTACACTAATTTAAGCTCATAGTATGTTGAGTTATTACAACGTGGTCCCCTCCTTACTTCCAAGTTTATGCCAAGTGAAAACCATTATAAAACAGACATGAATGTAACCCAAGACAGAGACCCCTCCAACCTCAGACTGCAATTTGGAAGTATTATATGCAAGACAATACCTGACTGTAATTCTTCATTCATATCATTTGCTGAGAGACGTTTCTGAAGCTGAATGGTAAACACTCCCTTACTGACCTTTGACAAGTAAGGTGTTGGGATACGAGGGAAAAAATAACGAGGCTTTTATTAGAGATGCTAGAGTTCTTAAAGGTTAAGTGGACTGCAACTTATTTAGGTAAACTAGGAGAGTACACTGATCAGCAATACTGGTGATAATAGAGCTTACAGCACTCAGTCTTTAAGGAAGCAGAGTTTTTCTGGCAAAATGTCAAGTGAAAAGTTGGTACTCAGTAGCTCAAGGATGACATCCTCAATCTGTGCAATAGTTAATAGAAAGCCAGGTGTCTCTGGTAAAAGAGTAATAGGAAAGAAGGAGGGGGTGGAGGGAAGGGTGACTAATGGAACATAATTGCGTATGGGTATTGGATATGGATTTTGTTCACTCTACACAGCAACTAGAGATATTTTCATATATGTTTGAAAAATTGTCCTAGGGGACAAATGTCTGCTCCTCAGGATTTAAAAGAAAATACGGCTGTACCAAAACAAATTTGCACAACTGGTGAAACCAATGAAAATCCTATTTCTGTGGAGAAGCTAAATCCTCCATCGCCTAGTTTCTTATCTCACCCACTTTGCTGTAAGAGAAAGATACATAATTATGTGGCTGATTGTCCATATAGTTGTGGTAAATTATATGCCTTTACCTTTAACCTATATAAGAGAGTGTTACTTGTCATTTATAGGCAGGATTTTAGCGTCACATCATTAGTAATATTAAAATTAATATTATCAATAATTTTCAATATCAGTTCCCATTATCAGTCCCTATTATTCAGTTGCTCATAACTTGGCATAACTTCAGGGTGGAAATTTCTCCATGTTTTTTGTCAGCCTCAGGTTAAGATTTTTTTTAGTTTTGCATTTTATTTTAATTTCAAACAAAGTGGTTCAGCAATACATTATTTTTGTCATGTTTCTTTGAACAGCAGCCCCCTTCTTTCCAACAGAGACTTGAAATATGGGTCAGGGATGTGTTTTTGGTGGGCCCTTCAAAATCTGTTGAAATTTGGCCAAATAATAAACATTTGAAATATATGCTCATCCAACTTCCTTCATATCAAAAAGCTAAAATTTCAAAAGACTCTTCCTCCCTGAGCATGTGCTATCCTTTCACAGTGTCTACTGCTAGTTGAACCATATGTGGCCTCTTTCACAGAAGGTGAGTCAATATCCTGGATCCTATCACCGGTCAGAGACTCTTCCCTTTTACTTGCTGACTTGTGCTGGACATGGGGAAGGCAGGAACCAATGCCAGAATTAAAGTTGAATTGTCCTGTGTTTTCTGTAAGTGGCCTCCAGCTATCACTCAAGCAACCTGAAGAAAGGAGGGATTCAAAAGACAGATCTGGGGAAAGACAAAATGCAGAATTCAGTCAACAAGTCTTGTGAGAGGGAATCTGAAGTGTGAACTGAAGCCTCTGTCAAGGTGTTATAACAAGGAAAACTTGTAATGAGGTGAGGTATGGAAATGTGATGAAGACCCAGTGAGAGGAAAGACTGGGATGAGGGGAAGCAGATTATGATTGGGTGGAAAGTGATTGGTTATTAGCAAAACTAAAACCAGGATTAGGACAGGTTAAGAAAAGATCGGGTTAAAAATATTACTGAACAGAAGCTGGGATGTAAAGACAATCATGGTTAAACAAGGAGTAAAATGGAAACAGGCAGGACAGAAAGAAATGGGTGACAGATTAGAGCAAGTACATTTGAGTGCACTCTGAAGAAAAGAGAAAATGCAGCTCTATCTCCACATCCATCCCTTCTTTTACGTCATGGCAGATATTCATAAATAGAATTAAATTTATCTTGGCTGTGGACAAAACTCTTGGTTGTCAATATAGCAATTTTTTTTTTTCCTTTTAAAATTAAAAACCTATAGGGCTGCATATAACTGAAAAAAAAAAAAAGGTTAAAAAAAAAAGAGGCAATGATAAAAATTCATGTGATAGGAAATAATATATAACATTTTCAGTATGACATTAGTCTGAGTGATTGAGTTCAGGATTTCCAGGTTAGAGATTTTTGATTGTAGGCAATTTCAAGTTATTGAAATCACAATTTCAATGCAAGTTTTCTGTTGTAAGTAATTTCAGTTGGAGGTATTGGCTTTGCAAGAGGTTGCTTAGATTACCTGTTTTTTTATACTGGGCTTTAGGAAGCATCAGGTGGAAGGTTCTGTGATAGTGTGAAGCATCAACTTCCTTTCTTTTTTCATCTACAGCACGTTCTTCTTGAGGTGTTCTTTTAGTCAGTAACTCCACCACAAATTTAGTTGTCTGATCTATGGTACAAATGCATTTATCATGTGTGTTATATTCTTGATTGAAGAACACTGACTAACTGACCTGGGCTTTCTAACTTATTCTACACAGGTTATCATCACATTGCAAGAACAGGGTAAATTCTAAATCCTATGAAGATTATTCTTTGTCTTCAGTAATTTCTGCACTCTCACTCAATCTCATATTAATTGCTATATTGTATGTTATGGTTTTATACTCAAATTTTTTATCAGATTTTCATAAAATTCTATGAAGTCTGTGGAAATCTATCACATCATTTACCTTTATTAGTTGTATTTGTCATTCTGTCAAAAAATCACATTGATTTAATTTGTACATGAGCTGTTTTGGATGAAATCACGGAGTCTTACTACCCTCCCATGATTCCCAGATAACCAGGATAACTGGCTTTTATTTATTCATCCTTTTTGCCCTTTTGAAAGATTGGCACACTAGATTTTTCCCACTCTTCTGAAATTTCCCCAGTACTTACTTGAGGTCAACATTAAAGATTCAAAAGAATCTCTTCATTCCTGTAACTGGAAGACCTCACTCCTAAATGGTAAAGGCTGGCTTAGAGTCTGTGAGAATATACCTAAAATAAGGGTTATCACTTTTCCATATGCGTCTTTACCTATATATTTACCTTAAATGAATTTCATATACTATTTTATTGCCCAGTTCAGTTCCAGGTTAAGACTTAGAAGTGTCTGCAGTATCCAAATTCCAGTAACACTCTATGCACTTCATCAGTCAGCCCTTTTTTCTGCTACCTAAAATAGCTTAGTATCATAAGGAAATGTTGACATATTACATACATCCTATTTTCCTTCCAGTTATTTAGAAATATGTTGAGCAGTACAAGACCCAAAAACATGACTGTAGAACTCCACAGGGATCCTCTTTCTACATTGAGAATGGACTCTTAATCTCTGTTTCCAATCTTTTAACCAATTATTTATACATGCAAGAATCTTCTTTTTAATCTTCTGGCTTCTCAGTTTCTTTAAGAGCCCTTGGTAAGGGATCTTGTCAAATGCCTTCTGGAAATCCAAATAATCTGTATCATCAGGGTGAATCTTATTTATTCTCTTGTGTTTCATTTAAAGAACTTTTATTGATTTGTGAGGGATTATTTATCTTTATAGAAGTAGTTGTAGCACCTTCCTATTATATATAGTTTATTAATATGTTCATTTATTCTATTCTTTATAATAGTTCCTGCTGAATTGCACAATACAGATGTTGGAGTTCCTGGTCCATAGTTCCTTCAATACCCATAAGCAGCCTTTTTTAAAAAAATCTGGTTTCACCATTACTTAGTTAACAATTTATTTCAAACTAAGATTGTGCATCACAATTCATATAGTTCATTCTTCCATTAGCTTAGGATTCTTGGGTAGGTATTATCTCTTGCTGGTGACTTGGCACTGTTCATTTTATCCTTTTGTCTGATAAATTGTTTTAGAAACATTTTGTTTTGAGGTAGACTTCCTAATGACCCTTTCTTTAGAAGAATTTTGGCTTAGGAATTTCTCCATGTTTTTTTTCATATCAAACAGTAATAAAAATAATTTAATTTAATTTAATTGTATTGTATTGTATTGCATTGTATTTTTTAACTGTTGCATTTTCTTCCCTCAATTCTCTTTTCATATCCTGGTCACCTACCTTCTTTACCAATTCCTTGGCACATTTCTCAACTCTGATGTGTTTGAAGAAAGCTTTATGAAAGTTTTTTGCACTTTTTGAAAGTTATTTCTCAAACTTTTGTTTGGACCATCATGTTGTTTTTTCATTTACTCTGCCAGACTTTATGATCTGTTGCCTTTTGCTTGTTTACACTCTATAATGTATCTTGTGAGAAAGGAAAACTGAAAGAATCTTTTGCCTTACCTGTTTTCTGACTTAGGTTTTTTTTGGGTGTCTTTCTTCCCCCATTTTTCCCTCATGGCAGGAAGCAACAAAATGAACTTTCCTTCACTACAAAGTTCTACAGTTAAGTTGGAAACTTCCCTGTACTTTTAGTTCCTCTGGAAAATATCTAGTTCTCTAAATTGCCAGAAACAAGAAAAGCTATCACAACAGAGAGTGGTGGTGAAATGTAGTGTTTCAAAACAGCTCCTGCATAAAGAGGATGTTCAGATGGTTCAGCCTCTTCTGACTCTTCCAGAATGACATTCATCTGGTGACAAGTAACATATGCCTGCCACAGAGTATGTAGGGTGTTTGCGTGCTGAGCGCCATTTGATACTCTGAAACTCTTCTAAAGTGATTGATACTTGTGTAGTAGTTTTCCTGTCATTAAAAAAAAATCAAGAGCCAGAGAGAGATGGAGGGAAAGTTAGTCAAATTTTAACAGCTTCTCTGTGTCTGTACACATATATCTGTATCTGTGCATATTATTGAAGTAGCACTCTCTAAATCATCCACCTCATATTTTTCTTTTAAATTTTTAATAAAGTATTCACCAAATTTGGAGAGCTGCTTTTATGATAAGGCTGGTAAAATACAGCTATGAGCATCTTTAGGTTAAAGTTACAGTGTTGTGCTGTGTCACAGTCTGACAATGTTGCTTTCAACAAACTTAACAACACCAATTGCTCAAGGTTGGAACTTGAGAATTTCTGAACTGAAAAGGATAAGGATCAACAAAGGGTGGTTTCACAAAACTCCTTGAGGCTTTGCAAGACTTCTGTGTGTTAGAAGTAAAACATAGTAAATTAATGACTCCATAGTCTTATATTTATTAAAGGGCTAAGTGTGAGAGATCTATATGTATTCAGTCTCGTCAAGAAACATATTTTGTTAAAAGGTCTTATCTTGCTGTGTAGCTGTAAGTACCAGTTCTTCTCTATCCACTTGTGATGTATTTAAGTCATCAATATCACACCTTTATAGGCTCCTCAGAAACACTTAGCAATATTTTAAATTATTTTAAAACTAAAACTTATTGAGAAATCTTTATTATGTATTTCTTAGTCATTTTAGGCAGGCAGACAATATTTGACAGTGTGTTACCTCTTCTTTCAATATCCCATGGTATTGGTTGTTGGCATAAAATATTTTTTATTCATTGCTATCCATCATTCATGTTTTCTAGATGCTTCCTTTAATATCTACTTCTGCCATTCTGTTTACCTCCTCCCACTCTTGCTGCTGCCGTCGCTATTCTTCTACCCTTCCTTTTTCTACACTTGTGGTGCTCTAAATCTGTCAACCAGATGTAACTTTCAGGAGTCCTGATTACAAGCAGATTTGTAAGCTCTTGTATGTTACTTTCTATTTTAAAAAGTTGACTTGGGATTTGGAAAAAACTCCCCATTTAGTTCTTTAAATAGTAAGAAAATACTGTAACTCAATATTGGTTGCTGGTAAGCACTACTGCAACCAACTCATGGCTGGAAACAGATTTGTGACATTGTTTGGCTTTTTATATGATGACTTATTTTAATGCTATTAGCAAGTGTGTGTAGAAGAGAGTTTGTTTTCATTTTAAGCATTTCTTAAAGGTGTGAGGCCTTGTGGTGCCAGGGAAGGAGACAAGGAAAGACTGTCTGGAGTTCTGAAAAAAAATATCCCAGTCAGTCTCAATGACCTGTATGGTAGCTATATCTCAACTGTAGGGCTTTTCTAAGTTGTTGCATTACCCTAGGCAGTGCAGTTTGCTGTGCTCTCCCTAAGACTCACAGAGCTAACTACACCAACTAACCAAAAGCTGCATGGCACAAATGCTGCCTCTTCCCAGTCTCTTGACTCAATAACTGTCTCATATTATGTCTGCAGTGGCAATAGGAGCCTGTTCAGCTGAGCAGTTTTCTAATACATTCTGTCATACCAACACAACCTGTTATGATCGGCAGCATGCAAAATGCCTCTTCCTCCCCTTCTTATATCCACACAAACCTGCCCATGGGTGGGCAGCATGGAGAGGTTGGGTGTACTTCTACTGAATGACAAGACACTCTCAGATGGGTAACAGTGCCCAAAGTCAGAGAAGAAATGGGATCTAGTCATGAGAAAATAGACACTCAGATAAAGTGAGGCATGCCTCTGAACAGCAGTCAGCACAGCATGACAGTATTTCTTTAGAGACCATCAAATAATGACAGTATTTGAACTGTAGCTTGTCAACCGAGAAGTAGAGGTCAACAGTACCATATGGTTCAGGGGACTTTTGAGACATACCATGTGCCTGAGGTGTGTGTTCTCTGGTTGGTACTGCAGAGGTATTCCAGGAAGATGTGATATTCTCATTCTCTTTGACTTCACAAAAGTGCCATGAGGTACTTCTCATCAGACTTAACGTAAAGCCCACTGAAGTCAGTTAGTGGCTAGCTTGGCTAGTTACAACCCTGGAATCAAGTCCAGATTTTGCTGATAAAAGTGAATGATTTCACTCTAGGAGATAACCAGTAGCAGTCATCTCTGCATTCCATTGTAATCCAGTTTATTGAACAAAATTTTTGCAAAAGGGAGTATTTCTTTGCCTCCAAAAGAAGTTAACGAACAATTTTACATTAAAAGAAAAATGGGATTTTCACGTTTGTGGTGGTAATGACAGAGGAAACAGTATTGAAAGGGGATTAAAATTAGCTTTAAATTGACAGCTGTAACCTTGCCTTCCCCATCATCTAGTTTCTTATGAATGATGAAACAGATGACCCTCATGTATGCCACAGGAAACATTGCATATATTTTGAATGTATTTGAAAAAAATATTATAAAATTTGTAAAAAGACAATCCTCAGTATTTCAGGTGTTGATTATGCATTTTGGGGCAATCTGCACATATGAGGTATGTAGGACAATGTATCCATCTGCCCAAAGTGATGATCATTCCCTTAAAGGTGTTGTGAAAATGACTGACCATGGCCTTAGCTCTGCTCTCTTACTGCTGCCTCAGGAGAAAAGAAAGAGTAAAAGAGATCCAAAATTCTCTTGAGATCAAAGACTGCAGTTGTAAGGGGCTATTCCACTGATTGCTTAAGTTTAGGAGGATACTTATTACAATATCCTGCATATCAAGCTAAAGCTATTTGCAATTCATATTACCTTAGTTTATGTTTTACAGAGCGTAATCATTGCACAGACTCTGCAGCCTTTCCCACACCTTGAGTGGAACACAATAATCTACTGCTTCTCAGTAGATTATCCTGTCTGAGGAAATGTATGTGACTCTCTAAAATGATAGCGTTCCCTTCCTATTTATTTGTATATTATTCCTATTTGTAGTTATTCACAGAATGGGCCAATCCTTCACGTATTTGACAAATAGACACATCGTGATTGTTATGGTGTTGTCATGAAGTGGAAACCTGCAATAAAAACAGTCACAAAATTCTTGCAGAAGTGCAGTTACTATCAGCTGCAATCTAAAAAAAAAAAAAAAATATCGGTATATAATCAGTAGCAGTTTTGAAACCAAAACCCAATGAAGATATTTCCACTGTCAACCTAGAATAGAAAAAGTACTTCATTGACAAGAGGGCTATTTGTGCTGCATGTGAGAATGTTATAGAGCATTTACAACAGCAAATATTAATCATGGTTATTCTAGATATTAAAAGAAAAAGTATATTTTCTCTCCGTGCAATTTTATTTTACTGGTTTTTCTTCATGTCATATGATTGTATCTTGCAGTCTTTTGATTAGTTGCTCTTGGATATTAATGGATATTAGCTAATATTTTATTTTTAATACTCAGTGATTTAAAGACATTGCATAGGTGTATACTCAGTATTGAAAACATCAGCACCGGAACTTTGAAGTATGTATAACTGAACACAAAAGAATATGTAAACCAGTTTTATACTGTTAATTAACATAAACCCCAAGATAAATAGTTTGCATGAATTTCATTTAAAACCTAGTCTAAAGTTGTTGGTTTTATTCTTTTCTCTTGTATTCTCCAAACCAGGTAACCTCATTGATATTTTATGCATGAAGCAGTTTATATCTCCCCAGCCTCCAACAGTACTATTTCACTCTTGAAAATAATTCTGACTGCATTCTAACCAGGTTTAGTCCTATAAGGACTTTGTTTTTCCACATGCAAAAAGAACTGCTGAAAGGATGAGTTAAGCATGTTTTGAAGTCTTTTCAAGATCAGAGTTTTTACGGAGAGTAACTACATTTATGACTGGCACATGGATTTAACTCATTAATATCTGGTGCCTAAGTAAAGTGTGTGATTTTAAAATGTGACTTGACTGGTGGCAAAAAAGGTAAACCTAATAATTTTATAATCCATTTTGTCACATTTAAGTGGTTCCAGACAGGCCACATGACTGGTTCATAATCAACATATTTAAAAGGTAATGCAACATTGATTCTTTCTATTTGTTTTTTTGTTGTTGTTGTTCGTTTCAGAGTCTTTGGAGACACTCAAGACTTATTTTCAAGATTTTCTCTACCAGGAGAGTTAAAATGTACTTTCAAAAAATATTACAACAGAGGTTCATGGCTCCACAAAGTATCACTATCTGCACACTAATCAGTTTCACTTCTTTATGTCACAGGACCATATGGTCTCCCAACCTGTAATTACTGTAGAGTTAATGGGGAACATGCATTACACAAACTGTAAAGTTGGAAAATTACAAACTCTATTAGAAAATCACATCTTTTGAAATTTCCAAACTGTTAGCAATACCATAAGCAAGTGGAGACATGAGTCATTCAATACTATATTTTTCAAACATACAGATTTTTATGCCAGATTTTTAATTGCTTTATTTTAGCTGAAACACTTGCATTTTAAAATGATATCTGAAACTTAAATATAGAAGCAAGGGTAGATATCATAGTTAAGAATCTTATGAACAAACGGTCATATTTTATTGAATGTGGTACCTCTAAGTGGTAGGAAAAGAAGTGGAACTGTAGAAAGAGGGGGAAAACATCATTTAAGAAAAGAGGGGGAAGTCTGGAAATGCAACTGATAGAGAAACTAAGGCAGCCTTTTACAGATTTGAAGACAGTTTGCCTTTGGCATGAGTTTATGCTTACATGTGGTGTATTTATGTGATATTGGTTGCCATTTTATTTGAACCATGGGAGTTCTCAGCTCTTATATTCTGCCCCATATATCCCTTCTATAGTCTATTCTGATTGCTTTTGCCATTCCCACCCTTTATTTTCTCCTACTGTTTTCTCTCCTTCTGATGTATTTCTTGCAAAAGGATGTGCCCCAGTACTTCCTGTTGAGTTGCTGCAATAGTAATTTCTAATGCATTAACCCTCCTCTTCTCCTTGCTCATAGCACCTTGGAAGTATGGTTCACAGAATCACAGAATCATCTAGGTTGGAAAGGACCTTGAAGATCATCTAGTCCAACCATTAACCTAACACTGAGAGTTCCCAACTACACCATATCCCTAAGTACTTGTTTTGGGAAGGTTAGTTCTGTGGACTTTTCTGTCATCTACAGCAGACTGGTGGCTATCAGCCAGTATCTCATGATGGGAACAGATAAGCATTGGGCAAATTAAGTCAAATAAGAAAAGCAAATGAGTGCTTGAGGGGTCATAGTTCTTGCAGATCACTTTTCCATTGGCAAAACAAAATAATTGCTGACATAGGACTTTTTATGTGTTTATTTACAAAATGAACTTACAATGTGTTTGTTTGAGAAGTGATAACAAACAATCAGAAATTTCCCAAAAGAAACATGTGATCTTAAAGACCAACAAATTTATCTTAGAATTTTAAAATGCCCATAAAAATTTGCCTGGAAATGCTGAGTCTAAAAGAAAAAAATATACAAGCTTCAAGATTTTTATGGCAAAGAACAAGGAAGCAAGGAACTGAGCATTACAAAATCGCAAAATAGGTGAATGTGGGGCATTTTTATTTTGCATCAACAATTTGCATAATAAAGGATAAACTGACAAAAGAAGTGATTTAAAACAAAAGTGTTATTTGAATAATTAAAAAGTACATTATAACAACCAAACTTAAATGTAGCAAGATGAATAGCTCTTACATGCTATGGTGAGGTGGTACATAAAATCATCAGATAGAAGCAAAGTGAATATAAAAAATAAACTCCAAAAAAGAAATGAGGTTTCAAGGTTTTTTTCAAGAAGACAGAATTATGTACCTGCATGAATATATTTATATATATATATCTTTTACAAAGTAATTTATATTTCTATCTAATGTCTGCCCTAAGGGTCTAACAAATACAAATGGGAAAATATAATTAATATAGAATTATAAAACCAACTGTGAAATGTATTTTCTTTATTTCTTCATGATAAGTGGGGAGAAAGAAAAGCAAAGGGTACAACTGACATTCCTTGTTTAATGCAGCTTACTTAGTGACTGGCATAATGATAAGTGATGGTAATTTACCTTAAAAACCTTAATGAGTGGATCATTACTATAGAGAAATGGGAAGAAAACTTTAATCCCACAGAGGCAGAGCTCCATGGTTGGCTGTGCAATAACCAGACAGAACTCTGAATGAGATTCCCAAGCTTCTGTTCCCTAGATAAAATTTTCTCTCACTCCACTTTTGCAAAGGTAATGAGGAGGTAATGAGGCTTGACTTGAATTTTTTCAGCACTTGATTCCCTTCATTCCCCAGCAGGTTCCCATAGGATAGAGTAAGATGTTGGATTTATATAAAAGCTGTGCTGATAGATAGGTGGAGGAGGTGAGCCATGCTATTTGGTTTTGGATTCTGTCTGTATGAGAAGGGGTTCAGATAAATTTCAAGTTCTTTCAGCACTGTCAATTCACTCTGATAGTTTCCACAGAATAAGACAATTTGACGACATGCAGACGTTGTCAGGGCTGTTGACTGTTTATTTTGTCACTTTACTGATACTAAACATTGACCTTTCTGTGTCACCTTTTCTTCCTCTCCCCCCCCCCCCCCCCCATTTTTCACTAACTTAATACATACATCTGAGTAAATAATAAAGCCCAAAAAGGTAGACAGAAATGTTGTATTAGATCATTAGCTTAATTTGAGCTGAAAGGTCTTTGTTGTAAGTTGGGGGTGGGAAGGGACCTGGGGACCTTTGCAAAGTATTTTGCTGGCAAGCTTGTTGAGATTTGATTGCCTTTGTTGTGATAATCTGAAATTAATTTGCACTTGAACCCATCTTTCTTCTGGGCTCAATTTAAACACGGTTATAATTATGCACCCTGCATGAAATTGAGAACAGACACTGATATGACAAGTCTGAATTTTTTAATTCCCCAGGTACTAAAGGCTTTTTTCCCCACTTATCTCACAAGGTAATAAAACAAAATGTTCCAGTGAAGCACATGCTTAAGAGAGAGGTATTTGCCTGAGGGGAAACAGTAATAATCAGTGTATTGCTACACATTTACTCATGTACTTTCTCAGTAGGTCAATCTCTTTCTTTTAAAGTGATGTTAAACTTCTGCTAATATTGGTTGATTTGTACCTGGTACAATATAAAAAAGTAGAAATGATATGTTTTATTCTATTTTAGCAGCTCCTCATCTAAAAGGCTTTTTCTGACACATCCATTTTGATAGATATTTAAAAAAAAACCCCACTATTGAAGACTACCTCCTAACATCCACAATTGATCTTAGCAGTGCACCTTTCTTGTTCTCGGTATGAGCTGTAATATCCTTATCAGCATTCTTTTAGTTTTAACCCAGATTAGTGTTTTTGGTGAGGAATCTCATTAACTACAGTAAGCCCATCTTCTTTTGTGATTTCCTTTGGAATTGTAATGTACGAAAAGGCCACCAAGGTCAATGCCCTGGGCACAAATTCCTCTTTAAATCATCATTCAGCTCAGAGTAAAAACATTCTCCTTAGAAATAGACATTTTTAAAGATCTGGAACAAACTGCTCAGTTTCTTGGAAGTGAAAATCATCCAGAAGAGAAGTAGAAATTAAGAACATAGAAAATTAAGTGTAGGGATCTGCAAAGTAACTATTTGTTAGATCCATCCATTTTCTTTTAACCAGTATCATTCTTATTCTCTCTGCCTCCTAAATTTGCGTAGTGTGTCTTTTTGAATGAAAAAGTTTTTTAGTTAAACTGTCCTACATTTTAACACAGGTTTTGAAGGTATTAATGATGCTACTGAGGTAACATCTTTTAAGCTTTAGCAATAGCAGTTGCACTCTCCCCAAATTGTAGATTACATTCAGCTGAGTTTCTTAAGCAAATTAAATAACAGAAAAAATAATCCTGCGTTTTTGCCAAGTAAAGCAAGGGTGCTATTTCTGCCATACTATTTTATTAGTAGCAATGTAAAAAACAAGTGCAGAACACATGCTGAATATTTCGCCATTCTCATTCAAAAATCTATTGCTAGCGCACAAAAACAAATTAAGTGAAATAACTGAATAGCACCTCACTGTGGCTAAAAAAGAGCTTGTCTTTTGCCTTTTTAAAGGACTCAGCATTCATGTGAATGGCAAATTTTTTAACTAATGGTGGTTTTCACACTGGCTGTAATGGAAATAAAAATGAAAATAGGTGGTGCAATGTGAGTATTTATCCTACTCTGCCTTATGAAAAGAAATTTTGTGACCAGGCTGGCACAGCTTTAAGGTAAAAGAGCAAAGCTAGAAAAAGTAATATACAGAGTCAATATTTTTCTACACTGACGTTAATATTGGTTGCAGTTAGGTTTGTCAGGAATTTACTTTTTATTTTAAAACTTGTGTATTCTTAGTTTTTTCAAATACCAATTTGTTGAGGTGAAGGGGGAGCGGAAGTGATGTTAGACAATTTCTGTGAGGGTGTACCTTGATTGTAAAATGTGATATGAAAGTAGACACTGACACTACATAATTGTTTTGTACTGAAATATCAACATCACAAATCTATGGAGTAGATGTCCTAGACTGAGCCCCTATAAGTAAAATCTTGCTAAAATTTTTAAATGTATCTTCTAGTGTGTTCCCTGCCTCTCTACCACTTTGTTCAGAAATAAGTTTAGAAACAACGGAAACAAGAAGCTGACTATACCACAAACTTATTACTGCACAACATACATATTAAACAATATAGTAGTGCAAATTAACAAAAAGTCACTACTATGGAGAAATACATAGTTTTTTATATCTGGAAACCTAGGAAGCCCGTGGTATCTTAAAACTGTAAGGCAAAAATGTGCTTAGCGTATGACCAGCTATGAGACATCTAAAATGCAGTAATAAAAATATGGGATGACATGTTAGGAGAGTATGTATGATAAGAACTGTGTGGCCACACATGGTGTGGTACATTTTCACCCCTTAGTTTATGTGTTTTGCTTTCCACTGCCACATTTTCTGGTGACTTTATCTAGTCTCGTTCAATCATGCTGTGCACATCACAGTCACTTACTGACAAGCAGCCCTAGCTGAAGCATTCAGAGAAACAACCTTCCACAAACAAAGCAGGCAAGTCCTGTTTCTCTTAAGATAAAATCTGCTGATCTCATTATTGATTGTCTGCTTTCAGGGGTTTTGTTTCCTGAAAGTTTGATATGGGGCAACAGAGGTGACAAAAGATTGGCACTGCGACCTGGAAATTAAATGGTCGACTATTAGATCAACGTCAAATAGGGTGAGGCTGAAGTGTTTGGCAAAAGCATTAGATGCTGTCTTGACTTAATCTCTCTCTCCCTCTTTCTCTCTCTCTCCTTTATCTTGAATCTGTTTTGAACCCTCCCAGGCAATTTACTATCCTTGTCATTGATTTTTATCACCTAATGTGCCCCTATGAAGAATTACTTTTTGAATGATAAATCAGCTTCCTCATTTAAACAATTGTATGCCTCACCTTAATGTGAAAATAGCCACCGAAAGAAAAAAAATATAGTAGGTGTTAACATTAATCACTGACCAGTGGAACCCTTGTGATTTTGAAAGGAGCACCAGATTTTCTTTTATTATGGAGGGGATAACTGTTCTAGAAATAAATGATGAACCCTCTCTTTTATTAAACTGTAACTGTTAAGAAATAAATTACAGTGGCAAATTACAGTCAGTGAGCTGGAGGGAGGAAAAAAAAAAGAAAAGAAAGAACTGCTCAGTAAAGCAAACTTGTAATCATTATCCAGTGTTTTTTGCAAATAGATAGCATGTAATATGCTCAGACTCACTCCTCGTTTCACAGGTGTTATGGTCTGGGTATTTAAGAGGTGTTTTGAGTAAGACCACAGTGATAATGAGTAATGACTAACCTTGTCTAATAATCCTTCTTCATCCTGCATCTTTCTGTATCACTTTTCCCCCACATTGCCCTTTATAATGACCTGAAAATCCCTTCTTTTTCCTGTTGTAGGCTCTGAAGAGAAGTATACATTATCAGGTATACTTTAACACTATTAAAGCATGTGTTGTATTATTTGTCACTTTTTTTTTTAATTTTACTTTTTAATTTTTAATTAAGATGTCCAAAGGAAGGTACATCATTTCACAGAAGAAGAGTTAGCAGTACTACTTAGTATTCATTTTTCCCTTGTTTATGTGACAAAGTATATTAGAGAAAGTTTTCTGGTTTGGATAGCATTTAAGTACACATATCAGCCCAGGCATTCTTGTGGTGAAAATGTTCACAGAAAGCCCAAATGAAAACTCTGAATTCAAGCAACCAGTTATTGTTTTTAGATGAAATGCATGTGTGAAAAGACCTACTGTAAGTACTCATTCAGCATGAGTCCCACTTGGAGAATATTTTAGAACCAAAACTTGTCAAAGAAAAAAACTGTATTTCTTGGTTCGGAAAAAAAATTAGTCTAGGAAAAGTTCTTCATTCATTGCTCTTCAACTCATTTTAACCTGTGCTTCATGGATTTTTGGAAAAAAGGGTGTCTGGATTTATTCATGATGCAGGCATCCACAATCTCCTGTAAAAAAAAAAAAAAAAAAAAAAGAGAGAGTGGATCCATAAACTGAAAAATACACTATTTTAGCTGAGCTCTGACAAACACAGGCTAAAGCTACCACTTCTAATTCTCATCATTTTTCATTGATATTTTTCTTAAAGTTTCCTTTCCTGGAGTCTCATGAATACAAGGCAATATGGGATTGACTAATTTTTTCCCCCCAGTAATTTCCTGGTCATTCAGCTGGATTTTGCCTCATGTATACTATAAAATAATAGATCTATCATGTTGGTACTATAAAAATTGATAGGTATTCCACTCAGCATTCAAAAAATTACTGGTTTATGATGCAATTTCACTCTTTTGGCTGCCTGAATGTATGATCTCTGATCCACAGGGGGTTGGTCACACACCAAGGGTTAATATTTAGTCAATTCCATGGGTAATGTATTTGAAGGAGTCCACTTCCCCAAGAGACAACTGTAAGAAAAACACTGATCTGGTTCTCCTTTTTCTCCTGTCTGAAGGACAGAAGGGGGAAGGAAATGGATGAAGGCCTTATAAACCTCCACCACAGGAATCAAAAATTAATGTAGTGAAGAATTTGGAAGGGAAATTTTGCAGAATCTGTAACAATTGCATAAAAGTATATGATTTTATTTTGTCACTAGAAAACATTTCTGAAGCTTTCTATACTGACGTTGCTAGAATATGCATTAGTACTTCAAATACATTGTCACTGCACTTTTTTTTTTTAAAAAAAAGTCATATTACTCAAAATTTACTTTAGAAGTTTATTTCAGTATCTCTTTCAGACAACTTGGTTGTATTAGGTGGTAAAATATCTATGTATGTTGGTCCTAAAATGTCAGCACTACCAGTAGAAATAGTTGGGATGTTGAAGTGGTGATACTGTAACAGTGACTTCAGAGCTCTCTAATGTGAAACTAAGTGTTTTAACTGCTAATCTCTTGAATCAATATGTGTTGCATTGATTCACTCTATTCTAGAGTAACTCAAGAACATGTACAGGCACATCAATCCCTCCTAGTCACCTCTGCTCTTACTCTCCATATGTTATACAGGCAATGAAACACATTTCATTTCTAGTCCATAGAACATTTTGTCACTATATTCTCTCAGCAGCTCTGTTTTTCTTGTTCTGAGGCACTGCATTCTTCATTTTTCTTGTTTCCTTGACAAGAAAAGCAATACAATTCTTTTCCAAAATGAACAATTAGAACCACACTTCAGTCCTTTGAACTAGGACATAAAGGTTTGTGGTTGAGTTGCCTATATATTCCTCTTGTCTGCAAGTACTTACAGGGCCTTCTTGGCATTCTGAAGTTTGAAGCTTTGTGTTATATTGTGTGTAACATCCTGCAGAAGAGACTTTGAATCATGTATGGCTTTTTATGTATCCAAATCCAAGGTCACCCAGAATTTCTATTCTTTGTCTTCTAGTATAGTACAATTCTGTATCAAAAACTGCAGGAAAATCTTATCATAATCCTGTTTAAAATTATACCATAAACAATTGAAAGCCATTCATTTGTGACAAAATATTAAAAACTAAACCAAAACTGCAAAATAAATCCCCAAATCTTTACTTATGGCTATGTAGTTTAAATAAACTCCACTCTTCATCTGCATTCTATTGTACGAGGCAAAAAGTAAAAGCCACTTGCTAAGTAAAAGAAAAATATACCAGCTACTCTAAGAGTAAGTCAGTGAGAGTAGCTCAGTTTCTCAGTCAAATATGCTGCCTTTTCTTGACAATAGATTAAATCTGAGAGAACTCAGATTTTGAATTTGAGAATGTGTAGAAAGATAATGTCTGTCCTGCCTTTAACAGATAACAAAATTTAGACCATCTTGAGTGGTCCATAGCACCAAAGAAACTGAATAAGTAGTGATAATATATGTGATAATATACTTTGAAAGTCTGACTCTTCTATATACAGGCAAATGTGCAAAGTCTTTACCCCTAAATCCCACACTTCGTTTTTAGCTAAGACTGTAATTTTACAGATTTTTTGGTGTATTTTGTAATAAAGTGTTCTGTCAACCAGTGTAATGGCACAAGACACCTAGAACATAGAATATTTAAGCTGTGATTGGGCAGGCTAAATACTATCATACAGATAACAAGTTAGGGAGTAACTACAAGTGCTCTTATGTCTGCAAATCTGAGAGGGCAGCACCCTTAAGGAGGGAAGCAATGACAAGCAGCTGGGGACAGGTTGAGGACAGAATCTTCTTGACTCTGCTTAGCTGAAACTAGAACAGCATGTCTGATTATAGCAATTTCACTTCACCTGCTCTGAAATGTTTTTTCATAGAATCATAGAGTCATGAAATGATTTGGGTTGGAAGGGACCTTAAAGATCATCTAGTTCCAACCCTCTTGCCGTGGGCAGGGACACCTTCCACTAGATCAGGTTGCTCAAAGCCCCATCCAACCTGGCCTGGAACACTTCCAGGGAGGGGGCAGCCACAACTTCTCTGGGCAGCCTGTTCCAGTGTCTCACTACCTTCACAGTAAAGAATCTTCCTTCTATCTAATCTAAATCTACCCTGTTTCAGCTTAAAACTGTTATCCTTTGTCCTATCACTACACTCCTTGATAAAGGGTCTCTCCCCACCTTTCCTGTAGGCCCCCTTTAAATACTGGAAAGCTGGTATAAGGTCTCCCCACAGCCTTCTCTTTATGCTGAACAACCCCAACTCTCTCAGCCTGTCCTCATAAAGGAGGTGCTCCAGCCCCCTGATCATCTTTGTGGCCCTCCTCAGCACCCACTCAAGCAGGTCCATGTTTTTCTTTTATTGGGGGCTCCAGAACTGAGCACAGTATGCCAGGTGGGGTCTCACAAGGATGGAGTAGAGGGGGATAATCACCTTCCTCGACCTGTTGGCCACATTTCTCTTGATGCAGCCCAGGACACAGTTGACTTTCTGGGCTGGGAGCGCACACTGCTGGCTCATAGTCAGTTTTACATCCACTAGTACCCCCAAGTCCTTCTCTGCAGGGCTGCTCTCAATCCACTCATCGTCCAGCCTGTATTTGTGCTTGGGATTACCTCAACCCATGTGCAGGTCCTTGCACTTGGCCTTGTTGAACTTCATGAAGTTTGCACAGGCCCACCTCTCAAGCCTGTCCAGGTCCCTCTGGATGGCATCTCCCTTCCCTCCAGCACGTCAACTGCACCACACAGCTTAGTGTCATTGGCAAACTTGCTGAGGGTGCACTCAATCTCACTGTCCATGTCACCAGCAAAGATGTTAAACAGCACTGGTCCAAATACTGATCCCTGAGGAATGCCACTTGTCACTGGTCTCTACTTGGACATTGACTGCAACTCTGAGTGTGACCATCCAGCGATTTCTTATCCACCGAGTGGCCCATCCATCAAATCCTTGTCTCTCCAATTTAGAGACAATGAAGTCATGTGGGACAGTGTCATATGCTTTGCACAAGTCCAGGTAGATGATGTCAGCTGCTCTACCCTTATCCACAAACACTGTAACCTTGTAGAAGGCTGCCAAATTTGCCAGGCATGATTTGCCCTTAGTGAAGCCATGCTGGCTGTCACCAGTCACCTCCTTATTTTCCCCGTGCCCTAGCATATTTTCAAGGAGGATCTGCTCCATGATTTTGCCAGGCACAGAGGTGAGACCGACTGGCTGTAGTTCCCTGTGTTTTCTTTTCATCCCTTTTTAAAAATAGGGTTATGTTTCCCCTTTCCAGTCAGTGGGAACTTCACCAGACTGCCTTGACTTCTCAAATATGATGAATAGTGGCTTAGCCTGTTCATCCACCAGTTCCCTCAGGACCTGCAGATGCATGTCATCAGGTCCCATGGACTTGTGTAGCTTCAGGTTCTTTAGATAATCTCAAACCTGATCTTCTCCTATAGTGGGTGGTTCTTCATTCTCCCAGTCTCCACCTTTGCTTTCTGCATCTTGGGCGGTGTGGCTCGAGCTCTTGCTGGTGAAGACTAAGGCAAAAATGTTGAGTACCTCAGCCTTCTCCATATCCTGGGTAACCAAATCTTCCATTTCCTTCTGGAGATGGCCCACATTTTCCCTGTTCTTCCTTTTATCACAGATGTACCTATAGAAGCTTTTCTTGTTGTCCTTGATGTCCCTGGACAGATGAAATTATATCAGGACTTTGACCTTCTTAACCTAATCCCTGTCTACTCAGAGAGTTTCTCTGTATTCCTCCCAGGTTACATGTCCTTTTCTTCCACCCTCTGTAGGCTTCCTTTTTGTGTTTGAGCTTGTCCAGGAGCTCCTTGTTCATCCATGCAGGCCTCTTGGCATTATTAGCTCTTTATCCTTATCTTACCTCTTACCCTCTTTGAGGGGATGTTTTGCTCCTAAATTTGGAGGAGGAGATCCTTGAATATTAAGAAGTTTTCTTGGGTCCCTCTTGCCTCCAGGGCTTTATCTCATGTTACTCTGCTATCAGATCCCTGAACAGGCCAAAGTCTGCTCTTCTGAAGTCCAGGCTAGCAAGATTGCTGTATGCCCTTCTCACTGCCCTAAGGATCTTGAACTCTACCATTTCATGGTCACCACAGCAAAGGCTGCCCTTGATCTTTACACTCCCCACCAGCCCCTCCTTTTTGGTGAGAACAAGTGTGTTGTGGTCTTCAGCTGACAACTTTGCAGAACTGATGTGGTAGCTGTGCTGCCCTCAGAAATGGCTTCTGGGACCACAAAATTTCCCTGTAGGAGGAGGGAGGCTTGTCAAAACTTTAAATTGACACACTGGTAAATTTCCTGTTAAGAACATATTTTTTAGTCTATATTGTTCATGGAACTTAATGAAATCAATAAATATGAGTAATTTTCTTACTTGCAGCTATGATTTATGAGGTTTAAATTCTGCCTTTTACCCACTATCCATGCCAAGGCTGATAGGATTCCCAAGAGCACCTAAATGAGAGTTATTTGAAAAATAAGAGCATAACTGTAAATATGTAGGAAATATTTCCTTGGTTTTGACCTGTATCTATGCTTGCACAGGTTGTTATGTGCTTTAGACAATCTTGAAGCTTCTGTAATTTTTTTTCTGACTGGGAGCAGAACTCAAGAGATTGCCAGATCTCATCTCAAATTGAGATTACATCTCAAACTGCCTGCCTATTGAGTTTGTGGTGGATTAGGAATTATCTACGCTCGCTGAAAGTTCTTTCAGTCTGAGAAAGTTGTGGGCTGATTTTCTCAGTCTTGCGATTCTGATGTTTTCCAGTGAGCTCAACAGTAATGAGTGAGTACACTTGCTAAGTCATTCTGATGCTAAGAAAATTAAAAATTAACATGTAGGAACCTATCTTCAGGATCTTGTTTTCAAGCATATGGGGTTTACTATATATCCTTTTGAGACTTTAAAAATGTAAGTTTCTAAATGTTGTTGTTCCCATGTACAAGACAAGTTTGTTTTCACATGTAGTTCACGTGTTATAAAACTTATAGGTAGATGATGTAGTCTCAATTACATTAAGAAACATTGGACCCCAAGCAGCCCAAATGATTTTCATGGGAATTTTTATTCTGTGATGTACTGTTCAACTTCTATTATTATATCTTGTTTCCATTTTTAAGTTTTCCACAACAGTGCTGCTATCGGTGTATACAAAGATTTGGTGCAAAGTTGAATATTCAGTTTTAAGGAGAAAGGGTTTTCTTTGGTATTTTGGTATTTTTTGTTTGCTTGTTTGTTTGTTTTAAATAAACCATGTTGTGACCCTGTGGGAACATTTCTGATCACAGATACCTCATCTTGTTGAGAAAGTAAAATTGAATGTTTTGCTTGTCATTAATAAAGATTTCTCTAGGCAGATCCATCTGCTATGCTCACTGCAATTAGCCTCTTCAGAAAGATTTTTTGGCTGTGTCTTCTTTGTCCCCGTGGAGGTGCCCGATCCCCAGGGCTAGGGCTGCCCTGGCTGCTCATGACTCCCTGGCCTGTGCTGCACCCTGACACAGGGAAAAAGGAACTGACTGTTATGCAAAAATAGCTGAAATAAGTAGTAAATTGTAATTTATGGAGGATAAATTCCTTTCTACAGCAAATCATACCTATTTCACACAAAGTCACCTGTTGGACCAATACATACTCTTAGTAAATCTATTGTGTCCCATTGTAGATGGCAATGTCATAATGGCAAAGAACATACATTTAGAAAGCTTTCTTCTGATGATGACATGGCTATGTATAGTGACATACACAGGAAGACAGAAAAATATTTTTTGAAAGAGTACATTCCCATGATTTTACTGAGGTTAAAGAAACAAATATAAAACTTTTGTCCAACAGATGAGAGATGAATGGATGACAAACTTAGAAACGTATTTCAAATGTATTTTCATAGATAATGAATATGTGTTGAAACTGAATATTCTATACTTTTTTTTAATAGTGTTACTTACATTTTACCTATCTTTGTTCTCATTAGAAGAAAATAATGTATAAAGATAATAAAAAAGTTAAGAAAACTCTGAATTTCTGCAATAAACATGTTTTTAAATAGCTAGTCTTTTCCTACTGAGGACATTCCCATTTGAATGGGACTTTATAGCTTTGCTCAAGACTCCTCTGTTTTTATAAACAGTGATTTAATATACTGTCATGTTGTTTGTAAGAGTGTAGAAGAATTTATTTTAATTTCTGATCTTATTTTGCTCTTGGACTAATTCTTTCAGATGATGTGTTTGGTACACTGTTGCAGAACTGGAAGAAAATACTGGGGGAGAAAGGCAGTGCTGAACCAGATTCTACTTCTACAGGCATAAAAGACAAGATCTTTTGACCCCTCAGCCAAAGGTAAGTATAGTATTAACTTGATACCTACTGAAATCTGTCAACTGATTTTGGTGAATGTGGAGCATCCTGCCATCAGGTCTCCAGTGTTCTCAAGACCTAGCAAAATAAGAAGATAAAGGAATGGTTTTCTGAAGAAGAAAGTCATCAAACAACAACAGAGTGTGATTTGATCCATTCAGGAAAGGCGGACAAATACCAACAAACTTTGGCTTTGAAGGTTGTGACTGACCTCAACAGAACTAAGCTAGAGTAAACCATACACACAGTAAGCAGATGAGTTAAAAAGCCCAACAGTGTGGAAATTCCACAGTATTGTGCATAGAAGTTGTTTAGACATGCACACTGACACCTGCCACTATACATATTTGTTTTGCACTGGCTCTTGTTGTGCTACTTCGGGCATTCATTGTATGGGGCCAGGAGGGAACAGAGTAGCCAAACCACTCCTGATGTGTGTTGTCCTCCTGGCAACTTCTTGGAATTACTGAAAGATGCAATGGTTCTTCATCTTACATTCCACTTCCCCATTGCCTTGTGTATGTTTGTACTGTGCTTTCTCCAGTGACAAAATGCTGAATAGCTCCAAACACACATTTCCTTGTATTTTCTGGCTGTATGTTTTTGGCTTCCAACAGTACATGGTAATTTCAGCCAAGAAGGAAAATAATATCCTTTAGATGTGATGTTCCACTAGTAAAGAGTAAATTTTCTTTATCCAGATGCAAGTTGTTTTGGACAGTGAATTATGCAGATTGTGCAATAAAGGCATATAACACTCATGTCACATGTCCCTAGAAAATAGATCTGTTTTATAGGGATATAACTCAGTTTGAATGTGGTCCTTGGTATTCTTCACCGGTCTCTACCAATTCATTAGTATTGAAATTTATGTTAATTTCATCAAGGTGTGAAAAGATCTTTTTTTGCATATACATGAACTAACGATATTACTATTCAACCAGCTATTTTCCTTTTTTTTTTTTTACCCAGGAGAAACTTGTTGTATGTTAACAGAAAGAGAAAAGGGAAGATTATAAAAGCACATTTTTGAAAACTCAGGAAATGTACCACTAAACTTGTTTTTAAAGGAGCTATCCAGTACAGTTTTTCCTGGTCTGAGTGAAAATTTTGAATGGTATCTCCATGGCATGTTACACTTCCAGAACATAAATACATGATGGAGAACTGCCAGTTAGCACATGTGTATGACTCTGTAAGGGTACCATCCTGGGACATTTTAGCATTCCACTATAATTATGAAGATTCTATAGAAAGGCAATTGTGCTAGTGGAATGTATAAATGTTTATTACATTTCAGACTTGAATAAATAGTGGATCTCAAATTTTTAAAGGTCCATATTTTCTTCAGAAGTGACAATATAAATTAAAATTTTTGGAAAAAGAAGCTCATAACTTTAATCAGGAAACAACTATAATTTTCTGTTAAAACTATTATCAATTCAAAATAATCTTAGGAAACATTTTTAAGAGGCCAGATTTAACTTTTGTTACATTCTTTGAATGTTGTTTTCTATTTAATTCCATTTCTGGAATAAAGTATTATTTCTGATGGGCCAAAATTACTCATCCTTTTATATGGAATTAGTATTTATGAACTATATCCATTTATTGACTGAATGAAAAGAAAAGGTATATTAAGTGTGTTTCTAAGGACCTTTTAAGTGGCTCAACAAAGCACATAATACAGGCCTTGTCTTACATGTCTGTGATGATACAGTTTAATAGTGTTATAAGGCTATGGTGGTGTGTAGTTGTCATGATGGTAGATTGTGCTGGTCTGTATAGATTTACTGTCATTCTTTAGGCTTTTCATACATGACAGAGGTTGTCTGAAGCACAGCAGGAACATGAAGCTTGCAGGGGTTAAGTGTTACTTGCCTCCTGGCTCGCTACATAGTCCTCTCTGCACACATACAGAGATGAGGTGCAGGGTACATCCGTCACTGGGCCGATGACATGATGGATTACTCATGTCATTGTCAGTACAGTCAAAATCACTCTGCTGCCGATAAGGTGGTCCCTTTTCTTTACTCTGGTTGAGTGAAGCTATTTTTCCCTCTGGTTTTAAAACTGTAGCTCACAAACATCCCTTAAATCAAAGATGTAAAAGACTATTTTTGATTTTATGTAGTATCTTTGGGCCATAGGAGACAAATTCCTTTGAAAATTACTTTCAAAATGGACAGATGCATATTAAATATTTTACATCACTTGATTTCTTCCTATCCTGAAAATAAAATAATTTAAGAGGGACACGAAATGTTTTCCTGAACTCATTCTTCCTCATGATTTATCAGACAGACAGGTTCAGGTTTGAACTGCTAGCATCGCTTCCTGATACTTCTTCTCTGTAGGGTACACAGGAAAAGAGGCAGTTATCTTTGTAGTAGCACTGGAAGAGAATAAAGCACTGGAAAACAGCAGGGCTTTGGAAATGTTTGGAGGGGAGCTTTGTGAGATTTGGGTGGTGCCAATAAAAAATTCAACAGGGGCCCTAATGCTGCTTGGCTCTTAACTAGTCACAAACTCTTCTGCGTGTAGTGCTTGATGCTGCAGCCTTTCTCCCATGCCAGCTGGTTCTATGAAACTTGAAGGGCATGAGCTGAGGAACAGACTAAATACGGCTCCGGCAGGGGTACTGAAATCTCAGCTGCAGAAGAGGAGTGCTCAGCACAGCATCTATTTTCCTGGAAAACTGCTTTCACTGAGAATTCAATGACAGTTATCGCCACAACCTTCCCTGACACAAAGTTTTGCTCCATAATGCCTTTCCCACCCTATCCCCACAAACCTAAGGGTGGGATTAAGACCCGAGCTAACTCTTTACTGAAGTTGTGTAAGAGATACAGATGATCCACAAACAGGCAAACATGTTTGGCAGACAAGTGTGAAAGAGCCTTGCTGGGCCCCTGATACTGCACAAGCACCGCTTCAGTCCCATAATGGGTATTATAAGGCTTTTGTGGCACACAGGGATGCTGTTCCATGTGGCATGGCACGGTGGTAACTCAACCTAATTGTTTCTATATTCTGATGCAGAAGTCAAAACTTTCACTGGAGAAATTGTGCTTTGAGAAGGAAATCAGAATCAGTGTCTGGTTAATAGGTATAGTAGAGAGTTGGGGTGAAGTGTATGCAGGCCTATATGTACCTGCAATAATGTTATTATTCCAGCCTTTTTGCAGCCTGTGATCTTAACCTGAAATATATAGCATAATTTCCATCGTACTGTAGATTCCATTGTATTTATATTTATTCCTGGATGTGTGCATCTCTATACACATACAGAGCATAAACATAATATGTTGTCTGTATATACTGTCTTTGCAATTAATCATAGAGTGTACAAAAGTTTACTAAATTATTTCTGTCTTAAAACCAGAAATTCTTTCAGAAAACACATGATCATATTTGCCTACAAACAGGGAAATCTTTCTACAGAAGCTACATGGCAGCTGACTGAATTAAAGAAAAATGAAACACCCAAAAGCTTGTGTGTGGATATCAAGAGCACAAAAGATACATACTCCTCCCATACTTACACACCCACGTATGCTGATACATCTAAATAGCTTTGTTTTGAAGTTTTAATCAGATTTAAATGGAAAGTTATTGAAGAGAATTGTGTGGTCTGCATTTTAATCCCTGAACCCACCGGCTTCTGTTTTATTGCATGTGGTGTGGCCTTGAATTGCAGAATGTTTTAAACATACATAATGAGCTCAATGTCAAACTGTTGAGCCTTTTGTCTTTAACAATAAGCACTTAGCTCAACTAAGTGAATAGAAATTGCTTTAGTGAATTACAAAAGCCAAGGTTTTACAGTGCACTAATACTGACATTAATTAATGTAGGCATTGTCATATTTTACAAATATATGGGATTAAAATCAAACGTTAAAAAATGTAACATACATCAATAAACAGCCCAAATTTCAACAGTCATAAATGCTGGATAAAAGTATTTCTTTCACCATGAGCAATGTTTTATTTCTGATTCGTTTGCATTTACATTGACTACATTTAGAACATATATGGTACTGGTTGAATGGCAAGAATCAGAAAGAAATAATGTAAACAGTATGTGTAATTTTTCTAATTTGGAAAGAGACTAGATCTCCAATTCATAACATACACTTTCTCCTATCGTGTTTCCTACAGGGCGTTTGTAATAGGATAACTTTTCTAACATTTGAAAATAGGAGAACTTATTTCCTTCCCCCAAAACCAGGAGCAGTATTCAGAAATTTACAGTAAATGGCAATTCATCCTTTAGAAATCCCTTCAACCTAGTACTAGAGTTGCTGCCAGAGATCTGAATGCTTTTGCCTAAATCTCTGTAATCCAATAAGCTTTTGTGTTTAGCAGCTTGTTTTGAAACTTGTATAGCACCCCAGCCTGTGTCTCCGTATGTTCGTTTGCAGGCAGGTGAGTGCCCGAGGGCCTGATTATTATTCAAGCCAGGAGGCCTTCACAGCCCCAACCAGAATGTAATTTGTAATTAACTGTCATTTACTTCTGTCTGCACTGACTTGTTGTTCAAAAGACAATGTATCTGAGCTGGTCACTAGCTTCTCTTTGTTGTGGATATGATGTCTCTCAGATCTAGTTGTATTCATAACGTTTGGAAAAACCAAGTACTTGCACTCTTGAAACCAAAGTGAGAAGGGGATTTCACTGATTTTTCCTAAATAAATTAGGTATATGCAGTTATGAATACTTAGGTATGTAAAATGAAGTATTTGGTGCTCTGGGATGAGTTTCTGAGCAGAATAGTTAAGTTCATGTGAGACATATTTAATTGAACTCCATTAGGGATACAGCCTTCATGATTTGAACTTATTATAGTTGAGATCTGTAAAATGGAAGTGCATATTTAAGTTGTGGGAATTTTTCTTAACCTGTTTTAAACATTGTGACTGTATTTTCTCACTGAAGCGGGGCCACTAATGTATTCTGTGAATGTACCCATATCATGAATTTGTAATTGTCCCCATGGTAATCTTTTGTTAGCCGAAATAAACAAAAGAATAACATAATATCCACCTTTATTTCTTTAAGAATTGTGCTTTGAATTATTATTGACATAGTTTTAATTCACAAACAGTAAAAAAAAAATTTTTTTCTGTTTAAATTGTTTCATGCACTTGTGCGTGAGAAAGCAGGCGTGACACCGTGCAACAATAAGTATCCGCACACAAAGCCATTTTAGAAATAGCTTAAATTTATCTCATTCTGACCTTTAGCTGAGCCTAAAAACACTATAGTGTTTTTTTTTGCCAGAGCAGAACTTTCAGCCCATGCCATCTCTTTTGTCGCTGCTGTTGATGTTTTCTTCTTCCACCTTCACAGGTGCCATTGCTGCACCTCTCCTGTGCAGCTTGGGTGAGGGACTCCCCAGGCAGCGGCACTGGGAGACCCCCGCAGCTGATCCGAAGCCCCTGCCTGTGCGCACCTATGCGTAAAAGGAGCACCTCCCTCTGGTTTAGCACAGCTCTTGGCCTGCTCTGCATTTCCCAGCACTATCATGTCAGCTTGCATATTCTGGGCTGTATATACTGGTCAAGGGGATGCATAAAAAGGCTCAATGGCATTCTTTTGTCGTGCTTAAAAGGGGGGGTGGTGGAGAGAAAAGAAAGAGAAGAAAGAGCAATGTCTATAGGAAAAGCTTTCCCCCCACGGTGATTTGCATAAAGTTGGATTAAACAGCGCTTCAAGCCCCAAAAGGCTGATTACTTACACTGGGTCTTATTAATTATTTCCTTCTTTATTTGAAACAATTAAGGGGAGAAAACAAACACTGTGTTGCTATCTCTTTAAGATCGGGTGCAATAAAAGCATAAGACCCCAAAGAAAGCCTGCTTTTTGTGGAGCGTTTTCTGTTCTCGCCAGCCACGTCGGGGCTAGCAATTCCCATGTGTTATCAAAAGAGACAAGAAGCAGCAGGCTTTAGCACCTAGCTGAGCGGGATTGCTACATGCCACTCTAAGTGCGATTAAGCTTCCTTTAGTGCACCAGTGACATCACTGATGGCTCAAAGCTGCAGCTACTCAAGAGTATTAGAATGCATTTCATGCTTGGCTTACTCAAAACTGCAGAGCTAAAATTTACACCTTATTTGATGTTCTTCTCCCTGCTGTTAATTGGTAAAGGGATCTCTGACCCTTTTGATCTCTGCTACAATCCTCTAAATGCCCAGGTCTGCTAAACTGTTCAGCAGGAGATGCTCAGCAGTTGCCCAGTAATGTGAAGTCTTTTTTTGGCTTTCTTGCCTTTGGTTTACATCCAAGTTGCACAGAAATAAGAGATGACAGTTGTTATAGATATGCTGGTTTAATTACTTGTCAGCTTATAGCTGATATCTCGGCTAGCCAACGTGGAAGCTTAACTTTCTTCTAGTAGCTTAAAGCATGACCAACTGCTAGTGCTTTAGTATTTAGCCATAAAACTCTGGATACATTTAAGATAAAAAATAAAATAGAGGAACAGCTTTTTTGATTTACTTGAAAAAGTGATCAGCTTTTGGTGCTCTTGAATTCATGTAGATCATAGGTAACGTAAAATTATTTGGTCATATTGACATCTAAATGGATATCGGGCTTATTTTAATTCCAATTTATAATTGCACAGGGAAATACAAATACACTTTTTCCCCACTACCTTTGAAATGAGAGACTTAAAATCTTTATGAGAATGAAGGAAATGTGTATTGTACAAATATTACTACATAAAGTTTTACCAGCTTTCCTTGAAGAGGCAGCCCTTTGAAAGCCTAGCAGATATAATCTTAATGTATACGTGATTAAAAGTTATTAGCATGCACACACCTCTGCATATGGCTGAATTAATTGCACAGAATACTGTGAATTTTAATGGAGGTGACGGTATCCATTAAGCACCTTTGAAGAATTTGCTTAGTGAAGAACAAATGAAGAATACCGTAATAATTTTGCCTATAGGTGAAGGCTGGCTAAAATGTGACCCCACAGTTGAGACACGGTACTTTCTCCCTCCAAACCCTGTCAGAGGTTTTTAGTGTTTATCCCAGGCTTTGTTATCCACCAAGATACATAGTTTCCATTGAAGTGAAACAGATTATTGGTTACTATAGTTTCCCTATTGCTCAATTCAGTGCTGTGAAAAGCCAGGCACAATAGGTTTAAAAGTCCAGTTAGGACAAATAAATCCATGTTGTGAAGAATGGGAGAGAAGATACCTGTTCTTCTGTCTTTGATGTATTCTTTATTTTGCAGGATAGAAGGGGAATTAGTGGAGGGTTAATTGTTCGGTGCTTAGAGCTCTGTCTTTCCAGTTTACTGCAGAGTGAAATATAGTGCTATAAAGACAAAGTGAATATTGTTTGACTTCTTCCCCTCCCCCCTCCTTTCCAGTTTTCAAGATGTGCAAGATACTGTAGCTGTGTGGTGGAGACAGGAATACAGATTTGTGAGTTTAATCTCTGACATTATTTTCTCCCTGCACCGAATCTCATCCACATAGTGTTTGCCTGCTTTCCATGCCAAAATGGTAAATGGTATTTTCTAATATCCTGAGAAAATTACTCCACCCAGAATTTTGAGGTTAAGCTACAGAAAATTTACATTAAGGAAAGTGAAAATGTCAGCTTTCACCAGGATACATCAAGAACCAACCATCTGAGCACACTGGCAAAATTAATGTATTCTAGAAGGCCAACACACAAATGTTAAGAGGAACTTGATGATACAGTGCAGATTAAAGCTGTGGCTTTTGTGCCTCTGGAAGCTATGTTTGCATTCAGCCCAGTATGACTAGGAAAAAAGTTAATTTGATTTGATAGCTGAAAAGGTCACACATTTTGTTCAGTGCCTTGCATGCTTTTTTTTCTTAACTAGATTTCTCCATTTCAGTCGGAGCTCACTTCTAAGGATTTCTGCTTTACTATAGCCCTTGTTGAATCCTGCCAAGAAACAAGTTGTGGACAACATTCTACATGCATAATACAATAGCAAAATGGAAAACCACTGAAGTCAAACTGTGTTCCAAGCTTATTTAGCTTCATTTATCCTATATTTCTTATTCTTCTGTGCAAGTTCATGGGGAATAGAAAAAAGGATGGAGGGGAACAGAGTTAATCAAGCCCAGCCTGCAAAATACAGCACAGGTAAACTATGGAAAAGCTTCAGTATTGGCAGTCTCTACCAAAAGTGCAACCTTCTTCTCCGAAGGTGTTATTTGACATTGCTGAAGGTTTCATCTTGATTACTTTCAATAAAATCCAAAGTAAGGATGACTGTCTTGGCTCACTAAGCAACAAGGTTTTATCACTAATTACAATCCTTTATTACCAGTAGTTTAATAGGTTTATGATAGGTCATAAAACAATTCAGCATGGGAGTACATAAAAAAGAATAGGTTATACAGCTGTGACATCTTAATATCTATTCATTGTAATCATTTTATGATCTTTAATGGTAGTATTTTTAAAATAAGTTTGTATGCTTTTCGATGGAATAGATGGCCACCAAAAATGGGAGGTGGAGGAAAACCACATAAATATAGAGTAAAATACTTAATGAGGCATTTTGAAAACTTCTAATGTCAAAAGCATGTAGACTGTATCACGCATGTGGAGTCTCATTATGGGTAATTATAATAAAATTATAAGTGCTATAATAATTCTAACCTTGAAGGCACAATAAAGGATAGTTATATTTGCCTTCCTAGCCCACACATCTGAGACATTTTCCTCATTAATTATATTTCATGTAAGTATAATTATGTAGTGTAAGACTAAAATTCGAAAGCATTTGCTAAATCACTGTTAATGGCAGCCTTATTCTGCAGAGCTTTAATATAACTAATTATATCTAAAGTTATAGGCTGAAATAAGAAATGGAAACAAAGTAAAATTTACACTGTATGGGATTTTTTTCCCTACTGATTGTTTTAATCTGTAATGTAATTAATGAATGGAAAGTAAGTTAGTAGAGAAAAAGGATTATTTTTTGAAACTCTAGTAAAAGTCAATCTTCCTTCCTCCAGTGTAAGTAATTTTGACTTTGGCTTCACTGGAATCATGTTGGTCTAAAACTCTACATTTTCTGTGACACAGAACATTGTGTTATGTGCTTACAAACTTTTTTGGAGATGGTATGCCTACACAAAGTATTCTGATGGTTTCTGTAATGCATGAAATATTTGCCTGTGATTAAAATATCAAGTCACATTATAGCAGGAAAATGTTTTGAAATGTTGTAATACCTAATTTGCTAAGATTTAGCTTGTCATATTTGTTCACAAGTCTGTACCTTTATCCATCCATTAATGGCTACATTAGTAGCTTTGCTGGTAATATAACTATTTCAACTTTACCTTGAAAGTAAATGTAAACACAGTACCTCAATATGGAATAATTTAATACAAAGATACAGGGGCCTTTTTTCTTCATTATGAGTATTACTTAAATGACTATGAACAACACTACATATTTCAGGATGAAGAAGAAAATATCTTTTCACAGAAATAAAGGAGAAGAAAAGTAACTCAGAATGTGATGGAGGTTTTAAAATAACTTAGGGTAGCTATTGACTTTAAAAACTAATACTTAATATTCACAGGATTATTTTTTTTTTTTTAGAGTTTAACCGTGGAATAACTGGAGGGGGGCAATCTGAAGTTCTTTTCAAAGATGATAGGCTAGTTTTGAAGAAGGACAAAATACAGGGATTCAACAGGCCTCCCCAAAATTAAAGCTTCGCATCTATTTCCTTTCCTTTCCTTACCATAGTTTCTTAACTATTACTACAAAACTGTATAAAGCTACAGAGTGCATGTGAGAATTTAACACACCTAACGTAACATAAATGTGTTTATTTTACATGTGCACAAACACATAATTTTTTAAAATATATATATTCCTACATTAACTATATCATGATTTCAGACTTTATGAGGATCAGTGGTGCTCAGGTTGAGACATTCCATAAGAATACCACTTGCTGCTGGGTGTTTTGTCTACTTTCAGATCTATTCCAAAGTAGATATTTAGATGTACATCACAGGTTTATACACTTTTGACGTTCCATATAATAGGACTTCTTCAAAGAGCAGTCAAGTACCTTATAATGGAAGAGGAATACCTCAGGCCTGATACATTTCTTCTATCCACAGGGAGGAAAGTGGAATGTAGAAAAAAAGAGCAAAATACAGGGAAAGGACTACATTTGTTCTGTAATCCATGTAGATGCTACAATCATCCATAACTGTCACATTAGATCACCAAGTTTTAGTTGAGGTTATAACCTAAATAACAGTGGAAACAAGACTAAGAGAGAGAATATAGTCACCTTAAGTATAGTTTTGAACCAAGGCTTCCTAAACCTTTGTCCACCTTTTTGCAAGGACTGCTTCATCTTTTCTAGATGGAAATTATGTCTGATTCTTTAAATAGATAAGGAAAAGGATATTTTTCTGTCAGCAATCCCTTTCTTTCTATGCTGTCTTGGTTGAGTTGTAATCCATAGAGCTAGAAAACTGAGGTCCTCTGGATTTAAAATAGAAAGGGTTATGGTAAAATAGAGGGAATCCTGCCATTACAGAAAAACCTCCCTGTTGTGGCCTTTAGCCTCTTTTCTTTCCAGAGACACACTGCTGCAAGACTAGTCTATTTAGGTGGGGTCTGTGAGAGAGGATTTGAGGAGTTGTACTGAGGTACAGAACTGGTGTGGTAGTGATTGGATTTATGTTGAGACTTTCTCATGGGATTAGTTAATACTTTCAGCTGATATAGTGTTTGTAATTTAACTACACAGTATTTGAAATGCCAGGTACCCATCATTTTGTATATGTTTTATAAACTAAAAGAATGATGATGTCAGTTATGCACCCATTATCCCTGTTACGCATTTAAATAGGGAGATCTTACTGCACCTATCAGTCTCTCTTTGCACAGAATGCAATTATTCAATTGTGGTTATTCTGTTTCTGCTAAAATGAATAATTTCACTAAGCAAATAGTCAGTAGTAAGTGAAATGGCCTTAATGACTTTGATACCATAGTGACAATTTCTCTTCTTTTCTTTTTGGATGGTCCCATTACCGAGGGTCTTTCTATGAAGACAAGTTAGGGGCTGTTGTTAATAGGGCATGCTGCTAATAAAATCTTTTCCACTCTTTCCTCTCATTTCATATCCTTCTTTGGGCAATGTTTTGACAAAAGTTTTGTGGAAATGGAGTATCACAGTATGGTGCTATCTTTTGATTTCTGTGTCCCTTTTTTATTTGCTTTTGTCTGCTTTGCATATCCTATACTAAAGGGCAAAGCCATGGGAGGATTCAGGTGTGATAAATGTTAAGTGTTGCCATAAATATGATTCAGTGAATAATGTTAAGCACTTACAAATTAATCAAATCAGCACCTAACTTCAGCACCTGGCCCTCAGACAACAATTAAAACCCAGTGTTCCTAATATCTCTCTAAAGGGCATAGGCTGATCAGCAAGTAATCCTGAACATGGAGCAAGGAGCCAACTAAAGCAACTGATAAGAAACATAATGTGATGTTCGAGCCTGATATCTCAAGCTGTTCCTCTCTAGAAGTTATCTGAGGGAAGAAGGCAGATTGGCACTGTCCTTAGGATACCTGTGTTTTGGAAGCCCATCTTGAGCATCACTGGACTCACATAATCTTCTGCTGAGATGGACAAGGCTACCTCTTTTCAAAATGTCATTGTCAAGATGATAGGACTGCTATTAATACATATATTACATTCACCATTATTTAAGAGTAAGTGTGCTGAGCTTAATTTTGCTTGGAAGGAATTACCTTGTTTTAATGTAACTGGAATGAATTTTCACCTGTGAGGCATAAATTGTCACAGCTCTTTCATGTCACAAACTCTTTCTCTTCTGAGAGAATTGAAGGAATCTTCCTTTACTCCAAGAGGAATTAAGGCAAGAAGAATATTCATGTCCAGTTACTTAATGGTTTTATTTAACAATTGCTTCAAAGTTATCATCAGGTCTTTTTTTAATTTTTTTTTTTTTTTTGGGGGGGGGGGTGTTAATCAAAAAGGTCTAGACTACCTTGTCCCTTAATGCTGTATTACCACCTTCTTAAATGCTAAAGGCTTAGAAAAGTTGCCTAGCTAATGGCATTCAATGTAGTGTTCCTATGGGGTATCTATCAAATGTTTCTTTCAAATCTTGTTCCTTTAACATGCACTGACGTAAGTAGAATTAGATCTGAGGTCCATGCCTTTCAAAGAAATAATGCACCTTGAAGACAATGTTAACAGTGTAAAATTATAGAAGTACAGGGCACAATTTACATCTTCTAGTATTAGGATTAATAAAAAGAAAGCGACATAGCGCTTAGGGTTATGGTGTAGTTGAGAACTGTCAGTGCTAGGTTAATGGTTAGAATAGATGATCTTCAAGGTCCTTTCCAACCTAGATGATTCTGTGATTCTGTGAAAGTATTTTACTTATCTGAAAGTCCTTCTTCATTATACTATTCATTATCTAGTGCAAACCTACTCATCTGTCTCTGTTTTCTTGCCTTTGATTAACTTAAGTAATTTCCTGTATGCTTTTTTAACTTTTTCTAATTTGATGCCTAACTTATTTTCAGTGTATGTACCTACTCTATTAGAGACAGGACTCAGTATTTTAGCAGTTTAACCAAATGTCTAATATGGTCAAAATATCTCCCGTAATTTCCTTTTATGTATAGAAAATGCCCACCTGAAACATTATTTTCCTGTCCCCATCATGAGTAACAAAATTTCCCTTTTTGTAGTTGTATTAAAATAATTTCTGTAAGACAAAAACTTTCCCTACCTTCTAGGTGTAATTCACTTCAAATTTTCACTAAAACTTCCTTTAAATAAAGGTAAAGTATCAGTAAAACTTGTGCCCCAATCAAGTTTGGATTCTATTTAAGATTCAGACTGGTTTCCTATGCAGCTGTTGTCTGACTTGGTATTCAGAATTGAAAGGAATTTTATCTTTGAAAGAAATGTTGTAACCATCAACCTGCTTGAATATGACTCTACAGGATGAAATGTTTGTATCTGATTTAGGATATCAAGTTGGTCCAGATAGTGCTGTTTTAATTAGTACTATAAGATTCCAAAATCTTTCTTTAATGTATTTTTGAAGCTTACCGGGATCAGGTTTCATATGCATATCAACTATTTGTTCTTATTTACAATTTCCCCATGAAACAATTTCTAAAACTCTATTTTCTTGGTTTGGTTTATGAGTAACTACAAAAGCATTTCATTTGAAAAAGTGTAATTGGATGCTTTTTAGTTTTTACTGTATATTAGAATGTTGTCTTCTAGTTACTTTAAATAATAATCTTACCTCAAATGTAGTGTATGCTTTGATTACAGAAATTTCTCTTATATACCCAAAATGTTAATTCCATACAGAACTAAGAGAAAAAGAAAAAAAGAAAAAAAAAAGGAAAAGAACGAAAACACAACGTATATTAATTGCATCCATTTGAAAGCTCTTGACTCTGTTCCTAAGGGTGATTCTGTTCTCACCAGACATATGCTATAATGTATTTCATAGCTAGAGTTGTTAATAATTTAAATAAAATTCTGAACAATCTTTTGGTCTTAAATTATTCTATACAAAAGGCAGCTGGGGAATTTGGGAAGGTCTCATACTATGTGAAAGAGAGTGCAGCCATCTCAGGGAAAGAAGAGGATGAAACCAGTTAAGAGTAGACCTCCCCTGCAAAGCATTCCAGCTATCTTCTTTTAGAAAACTCTGGATTCAATATTGGACACAAAAAACATGGGAAATTTTACTTGTTTCCTTGACTTGCACACTGTTTCCACTGGTGGCACCTCTTTCTGTTAGCCTTGTACCAGCTTGTAGTCACCTCTCTTCTTGTCTACTGTCTACCAGATCTGGTCACTAGTGCAGTCATTTCCCTTACTCAAGCCACAAGTTAATGCCCATGTACCATTAGGGTTAAATGTCACATGAAAGAAGAACTTTAGCCCAAGCACTCCAATTTAATTCAGTCTTCTGTGTACCCTGATACATTGGAAACCCATTACTTGCATTCATAAGTAATTTCTCTTGTTAGTAGTCCTTGCAACCACTATGAGCAAAGGACATTTCAATCTGGCTCATAATTATTTATCATTCCTCTCAAATCCTCTGTGCTTCATTTGATACATTACTAGAAATTTTCTTAGGAGACCAAGGAGATGAGAGACTTGGGACACTGCTTGTTGTCTGTGGGACAGAAGCACTGAGGGAAGGGTGGAAAGGTTGGCAACCTTGAAATCATCACTCCACAGAGCTCCAGATCTTCTAGACATTAAATATCATTACTCTACCCTTCTTAATGCAATCTCACAAGTTGGACAACATGATTTATTAGAGCTGAGAGACTTTAAATTTGACATCAGATGTAACTAGCACAACTGCACTAGTTCCCAGCCTCATTTGATTCATACCCAAATTAATACCTCTTGGGCAGGATCTGAGCCAAAAGCCTCAGCATGCCATTCAACGGGGTCTCAAGGGTTTCATACATGCTCAGATTATGCATGCCTTTAATCCTATTGCACATTAAACAGCATGAATAGGACAACATCTTGGTCAGCTGAAATCCTAAAACAATATTTAGATCAGACTAACTGGTACTAAGCATCTTGTACTTAGCTGCTCCTCCAAACACAGTGTTTTTCCTGACAAGTCTTTCCTTGCCCACTGGGTCAGGGATCAAAAAGACTAAAACTTACAAATGATCCCCTGCTGGCTTCCAAATCCCAACCACAGAATCTGTGCTCAAAATCCTTTGGAAGAGTAGAAGTAGTCATTGAGGTGCAGCTGTCAATCAAAATTTTCTCACTATTATCTTTTATTCACCTCATCTGTTTGGATTTACACACTACTGTCGTTCAAACTTTATTTGACTCAAAGCTGAAATAGAATGCCATAGTTGTACACTCATGTAAGAGTGCTGTGCACTCAATGCTCTTAGAAGCTACAGTACAAATAAAATCAATTGCAAGAATTACTTATCTTTCCTGCTCACAGGGGGCTATTATTATTTTGGGGGGAAATTATGATTTTTTATAATGATATAAGATATTGTCATTACTGAGGACATTACCTTAAAGGAATTTGATAGCTTAGTTGATCAGAGTGACAGAAACAAGATGGAAGTTATTATCATGGAACACAATGTGGTGTGCTTGGGTCCAGTCAGCAAGAAGTTTGGGGTCTGGGGTGTTATCAGTTGGAAATTAATGAAGTGGAGGAAAACTTGGGTGTATGTAAGAACACAACTAGTGTGATGCAGTTGTGAAAAAGAATGGCAAATTCCCAGGATACATTAGACTAGGTTATTTTATCACAGACTAGGATTACTAGTACCATCAGGGAAGATAATCATAAGGAATATTATATGCAGGACTAGTTATCAGTATTCAGGAAATGCGGGGAAGATTTATTAGGGACAGGCAGTAGCTATTTTATGAAGACAGATTAAAAAGACCTATCTTCTTTAGCATTATTAAAAGAAGGTTTAGAGGGACTATAATAACTATGAAATGCAGTCAGAGGTAAATACTCAAGAGGAAGAAGAGTTTTTAAGTAAAAGAATTAAATCAACATAAGAGAAATTATAATAAATTGGTCTTAAATACATTGAGGTTGCCAACTAGGTGATCTCTAAACATCCAAGAAATGAACTTCTAGTTTCCAAATAGGGCAGTGGAGTAGGAACTTAAGTGTATGATGGTGATAAGAAGAAAAGATTTTTAAAACTCACAAAAAGAATTCTGGGAAAAAAGAGATTAGGCTTGTGATATGAATTATTAGGCATCCAATGTGCCAAGGGTGTTGAAATGAGACAGTGCTGTCTATTTACACTGCATATAGACTGCATTAATCTTGTGCCTCGCACCTCTGATAGGCAGCTCTGGAAGCAAGGAAGGAATATTTTCATATCTTGATAAACAAGGGCTTTTTTCAGGAAAGAAAGTTCTCTTTTCTGTGAAGTATTTCAAATTAACCATAATTAGAGAAAAGGCATAGGCAAGATATTCCGATGTTTCTACTGTTATTCTACTGCAATTAACGTTTGCTGCCATACTATTGTAGCTTTTTCATTTACACAGGGTAAAACAACCACTTGATTTGGCTTTAGAAGGAAAGATTTGCCTTACTTGGAATTTGATGCACTTTTGTACTATGGAACATGGTACTTGCTTTCTAGGCTCACTTCAGAGTTTTATTTAATTACTTCACTGATAATGCAGGGACTTAACTATTGGAGGTGACTGTAACCTCTCTGTGTCCTTTCTGTGGCATACTCATGACTTTGAAGATCTTAATTTTCCTTTGGTCCTGGGAAACGTGATAGGTGAAAGAAAGCAGAATAGATGTTATGTGGATAAATCTAAAATAAACATCTATCACATAGTTAGCTGAGATTGTGAACAAATGGACTCAATGATCCAAGTGGTGCCTCCCAATCCAATCTTTCTGAATCTCTCAGGTCTCAGCCCCATGACTACATGCGTATAATCCTTCCCCTGTGCCACCAATTCCCCATTAATCTCACAGATTCAACACTTGCTCAAATCCCACATAATTCTCACGAATACACTGAAGTATTTAACATTCCCCATCATCATCCTTCTCTGAACTAAAGATGTGCCTTGCAACTCTCAGGAAATTAATCACTTTTCCATCAAAACAGCATTACTCCCAATAAATGCAACATATTTTCATACCCCAAGTACAAAATCTCCCATGCTACTACTCTTCCTTTCATACTCATATATTTCCCTTCACCCTTTATTAGAATAATCACCCACTCAAATCAATGCCTTTCTAAAAGTGAGCAAAATATATCCCATTACCATCAGACAGAAAGACCTCTTGTGTCTGGTCCAAGTGGTTCTTCTAAATAAATCACTCCAACAGAGTTCTGACTTCATCTTCTCTTTCCACGTAAAATATTTTGCATTTCTTTTAACATATTGCCAGTACTTCTTGGAGATATATCTTCTCGTCTCAGCGCTGGGAAACAAGTCCCTTTATGATCACATGAGGAAAGTTCATTCAAAATACAGAAATACTGAATATTGAATGATGAATACTGAAATAATACTTGGCTTCAGCTGCATGACGAAAAGCAGTGAACCTAATCTGAAACTCTAAAAAATATCTTTCCAAACTGTATTGCCATTGTTGCTGGCAAACAGACAGTGGGAAAATATGGTGTCTAACTTTTGAGTAAGCTCTCAGTTACCCAAACAGACTTAACACTGAGATTTTGTGCTCAAGGAGCATTTCCTAACTATGTGTTTAAGAAAAGCTGAATGTTTTTCACAAGTATTCTTGTAAGCAACCACTTGTTTAAGATGGACTGTCAGTATGCTTTCAGTTATTAAAGAGGAAATGTTTTTAATGAACACTGGAAAGAAAACTGGGTTTAAATCCCACCTTTGCCATTCCCTGTGTTACCTAGGCAACACTTATATTCTCTTTATATCTGTTTCCTCCTGTGAATGTTTGCTGTAATAATACTTAACTAATTCACAAGGGTGTTGTGATGTGAGCAGTAATTAATTCATGCTTTCATAGCATATTTGGATAAAAGATGCTACATAAGTATTAACATCATTATTTTTAACAATATTTGTTTATGCTGTGTTAGAACCTTTCAGACAGTAACCTCTGATTTTACATTTTCCTTCAGATTTCTCAAACTGATTTATCTAAACAGTAAGGAAGAAAATATTTATACAGAAGGGCCAAGAATAAGGGTAGTTACTCTTTAAAAGCAGATGTTTTAAAAGAAATGTGTAAAATTCAGCAAAGCTAGGGAATAGATAGGGGTTTCTGTCAGGTTAGGATGATAAATGAAAGGGCTCTAGTGGCCCTTCTGTTTGTTTAGACCTCTTGTTCCTGCTACAACTCTGCACAAAACTAGCATTGAAGTGCCTACTGTTAAAACATAACATAACCTGACAATGATCAGCCCAGAGGGCTTTTCCAAGAGAAGGCCATATTGTTCTGCATGGGGAAGTGCTCTAGCACAAGATGTCCTGAGACATGAAGGAAAGCACTGAGTGCGGAAGACTTTCCAGTACATTAGTAGTATATGAATGGAGCTGACCACTCGTACATTAATATTGCCTTGTCCTAGAGACTGACATATGGGAAAGCACTGCACAAGATTCTCTATAGACAGCTTGTTTTCTCCTTGTTTTATAACAACAGGCACAAAGTGTAAAAAGATACCAGATTTAACATTACAGGGCCCGAACGCATTTTGTATATGGTTAAGATACTTAACTTTTATATTGTGCAGATGACTGAACAATTACAGATCCCATTATTTTTTTACTATGCGCTATTTGTAAAGCCACTACAGAAAGTTTACCTTGGGAACAGCTTTAACATTAAGCATTTTATATATCAACCAGGCCACTTGTAGTTAAGCAGTTCTCTGCTAATGGCTCTAAAGTACTCTGGTTTTGACTCCAGAGGATTTTTAATTATGAAAGAGACTGAGTTTTATGACATATTTAAGATGTTTATTCACATCTTACATTTCAAATAAAGTAAACCAATCTGATACTGAGTTGAAAACAAAATAAGTATAAAAGAAAATTATCATGAAAATTAATGCAAAAAGTATAAGAACCTATATTTTCAAAATCTGTACATAGAAATTTAAGCAATGTTGCTCTGAAATTTTTCTTTTTTCTTTTTTTTTTCTTTCCTGTTGTTTGTCTCTATGTAGAATATTGACAAAGCAAGATATTTCTGCTTATGCAGTGTAAAGAAATAGTAAGCATTGTATTACTTGATACCTCTGTGGAAATGCATCATGCACAAACCTCTCCAGTTTGTAGAGGGTGGTTTTCATGTATGCCTGAATTTCACCAAAGTTTGCACATCCTGGGGAAGATTATGCTGCAGCCAGCAGGTTTTTCACAACTTGATCATTTGGCTGATTCATTGATTAACTGCAGGGTTTTTTTATGCCAGTTCTACTAACATGAAAGAGCTGGAAAGTGTCCACAGAGGTAATGCCTAGCAGATAGTTGGTGTAGCTCTAGTACTTCTGCACACAATAAAGAGTCTCTTCTGCCTGTGAGATGAATAATACTACATCAAGCTGCCTCTGACTTGTAATAGCTCAGGCTATTGTTATGGTTAAGGAACAAATGAAGTTATCGGTGAGGAACAAAAATTGAGCTGCGATAAGAGCCACGTACCCCTGTCCCACCCAGCATGAGGTAGAAACAAATACATCTTAAAACTGACTGACCCTCACACTCCTCAGGCCTTATGGCACAGAAGGAGACTTGACTGATATGGACATTGCACAATGATGTTGGAAAAAAGAAAAGCTAGTCTTTTGAAGAATGCTGGAGGACTTTTTAGGGTGTCGCCCCCCCCCTTTTTTTTTTTTAATATCAAGAAGATTGAGTTAAAGTTGAAACACCATTAGTTTTATTTTAGAGTTAACTTTCAGCTGACTCATAGGAATGTCAAACTAAGTGTCACTGTCGGCTAATATGACATTGGTGGAAACTGAACATTTTTCCAGATCCATACACAATGGTTGAATGTCATCAGTTCTCTAGAAATATTTTGGTATTATCTTATATTTCTCTGGAAAATGAAACTAGGAGAAAAAAATGCCACCTATCTGTAGAACTATGAAGACATCTTCTCTTATGCTGACAGTCCTCAAAAAGAATTTAAATTTTAAAGGAATCCTCACAAACAATGTAATTTTCTCACATATAATGAATATTCCCTCTGTTATTCACTAGATCAATCCATGCAGTCAGACATACAGTGAAAGGATCCAAGGTGCAGAGAAATTAGCAATAGAAAGAAATCAGCAAATCAACCTTTATGCATTTAATAGACTGCTGAACATTCCCTCCAGTTTCAAGCTCTGCATGAGCATATGTTTCCTCTTTTTTTGTTTTCTAGAAAGCACTCAAGGGGCCTCTCTGAAAGTAGCAGGGGATGACACATAAGTTGAGTTTGCCAACACCTCCCTGTGCAGGTGCTTCGCTCAGTTCGTGGACACTACACTGCATGAGTGATTCCTTCTGTTTACAACTATCCTACAAAAACACAAACTCAAGGAAAGTATGTGTGCCACTGCTGGTTTTCCCCAAAGTCTTAGAAATGATTAAATGTTCCCACTGAAGCAGATAATGAGGAACTCTGTGGGAAAAGAGACTTTTTTTTTTTTCTGCATTTACATGCAGATTGTTTGGGATGCCAAGAATATGATTATTAATGTGCATGTAAATATTCTCGATTCACACAACATAATTCAGGCATCAGCCCCAACTCAGATGCTGAAATCATGACCAGTTATCAGCAGGTTGTGACTAAGTGATTATGTGCTAATTATAGTTCTAAATGTCATTTTATTAATTGTAGCTTGATAGAAGTTAGAAGGTGCTTACCAAACATGTCTCAGTGTTGGAAATTATAATTGAGGAATATATCTAATTTCTAGTTCTTGGGGTCTAGATTTTAAGGGTTGACAAACAGGGAGCCTAGGGTGTGCAAGCCTCACCTAGGAGTCCCCCTGCTTTTTGTGGTACTTTGCTGTCTAGAAAGTCTGAGCAGTTTCTTTTTCTTCTGCTTCATAAAAGCCACAGTAAGAGTGCACAAAGAAGTCTTACTGGGTCAAAGACCTGGCCACTGGCCCTTTGGAAATGCTGCGTACAAACCTAGGATGCTTGCCTCAGCTCAGCATTAATAGTCTATTCTTTACTTTCCCCTGCTTCAATTGAATGTCAAGATCCAAGAGACAATGGGGAGGATTGGCCAAAAATGTTTTCTTGATAATTACATTTTATATAAGTAATTAAATATGGATTTTAACATGGCTAAAAATATAGGTTATTGCTTGCAGGGATTCTAAACCATCGGATGTTGAGTTCCTGCACCAGTGGATGTTTAATGATGTCAAGTATAGTGGAAAAGAGGCAATAGGAAGATATGACAAATACTCAGACTCCCTGGAATACGCTATTTGGTGTTGATGAGGCAATTGAGGCATAGGAAATGTGAAGCTGAAGCAAAGTAGGAATTTGAGCTCTGGCCTCCCACATAGTGGGTCTGTATTTTAACAACCAGGGTACTGTAAAGAATGGGAATGCTTCCCTCAGGAGTCCCTTGTGAGACAGAGCTCATCAGACCCAGGCACAGAAACACAGGAAAGGACGATTGAGTATTCCAGATGGTCGTAATATTCTGAATTGGATGAAAAGGGTGGTTTGAACCTTAGGTATGCTGGACCCTATTTTACTTCATTTGAAAATAGTTTACCTTAAAGGTTCTAGGATCTGGCTCCAGGACACTAGGATTTCAACAACTTCCTTTTCATGCTCTGCAAGTTCAATGTGAATTCTGGAAGCAGTCTTTTGTTTGAATTGCTTTGCAATAGTAGACTTATTCCTGAAGATAGTTTCTTTCTGCATCTTCTTGTTTAGGAACCAGTCCTGCTAACTTCCTCACCGCAAGTGGACTTTTCTGTTTATGTATGTTCTCCTTTGACATTTTTCTATTTTAACTAGATGAGACTGAAAGGGCAATGTTCAAACACCTGTCTACAAGAGTCATTCTTCTTATGTTTACTAGAGAATAATCCATCAGGTTTAGTTACAAAATTCAAATTTGATCTGACTCTAACTTGTCCTTGTAGACCCATTATAACTGAAAGAGTAAGCTAGAGGAGATTCTAGTACACCATAAGCATCATCTAAAAGCAAACAATAATTAAAAGCAAATACACTTCAGGAAGTTACGGTGGACTGTAGACACAGAGCTATGCTGAAAGGAAAACAACTGAATCTTTATTGCTGAGGGCAGAATTAGAGTGAAGAGCAGTTACGTAGATGTGCCAGAAAACCTAGTTTGGCCTGCATTTATAACTGGATGGAAGAAATCTCATCCTGTTGTCAGAAAGTGTTGTGTGTTTTTGCAAATTGAATAGCTCAGATACAAGAAGCATTACTGATCAGCTGTTCTGATGTGTTGTGGAGGAGTCACATGTAGTAAAAGGCACCATCTGAAAATGTCTAAAGTTGTGTTTTCCTATGATACAGTAATGCTCAATGAGTTACATTCAAATATGAGAAGATGATAATTTGTATGCTGAAGGGTTTAAACTTATTGTAGCTTAGATTTTTATCAGGAAATAGGAAGGAAGCAGGATTATAAAATAGGTGTGGTATTAGACCTCTCACTTTACGGTTCAGGCCATAAGAGGAATAGAATACTTACAGTGGGACACTACTGGCCTGTGACTTGTATTCTCCAGTAAAGGACTAGTGTTTTGAAATCATGTGGGTACTGAACTATTAGAATGATAATGTTGTTTCAACATAAGTTGCCCTAAGAAAATGGGAAATAGGAGTTTTACCTTCCACTTCTGACCCCAATATTTTCTTCATCTTCATTGAACATATTTAACAACAATGCAGAGAATCAGATTGTTGAGCAAAGCTATTCAGTGGTCAAATGTATGTTGTCAGAGAGTTCATGAAAAAGTCATTAGCTCTCCTCCCCTCCTCTTTCACTGTCAGGCAGAATCATGTCATAAATATAGCCACTTGTCTAGCAGGATATCAATCTATCCAGGTATCACCCACTTCCTGTCTCTGGCCATATGTTTCTGTTATTTATGTCAAGAAAATAGCATTTACACAACCGCTGCTAGTTGTTTACAGAAGTTTAACTCCTGTGATATAGTCCCGCTTGTGTTGCATGCTTTTAGCCCATAGATAATACATGAGATTGTACATTTTAAAATATGCTACCACATGCATGATAGAATAAACACAGACCTGAACTGACAGCACCATCTGCCAAACACAGTCGATGTCAGGGGAATGGTCTCTGCACAATATTCTGCTGCTCCCCCATGAGATAAGGCTATTTTTTCTCATGGTATAACTACACTAAATTCGACTTGTTCATTTAGTACTCAAATTGTTAAAAATCTCAGAAGCAGAAAGGATTCAGGTCTCCTAAGAAGCACTGCAGAGGAATAGTGGAAATTGAACATTTCTCACATACATTTTTCTTGTTCTTACCACTAGTCACATTCTTGTTTACATACTTACACCAGAAACAAACCTGTGAGCAATGTATACACAACACCTAGATACTCAGTGCTCTGAAGTCATGGAAAATTCATAACATTAATCTTTAAATGGCCCATCTGAAAATTATATAGGGCAATCTGCCTTCAGATGCAGTCTAGCTCTTTTCAGTGAGACATTAACAATAGTTACATTTTCTTTCCTGTTAGAAACCCACGTTATTCTCAGTCCCTCATGAAACAAAAGAGTAAAGGGGATACTTAAAATTTTCCTTTTAATATTTTAAATTTCATAAATATTAGTCTATTCATTTGGACTCATGTCTTCATTCTCCAGAGCTGGCTTTATTTCCAGATTGTCTCCTGGAGATAAATGCTAGGATTAGGAAGAAAAAAAACCCTTTTGCATGTCCTACAACAGCAGCAAATTCAAAGCTGCAAGGTCCCTGAATATATGACAATCATAATTTACAAGCAAATGAAAGACAGTCTTCACCAAAAGTCTCAAGGAGCATATTTCTGCCTTCCAAGCACCAAACCCTAGAGTTTTAATGCGCACAAGTGGCCAATGTAGTTACCTGGTCAGGCTGGCTAGAAGTTAGAAGGCCATTTCCTGGAGCTTATTAACAATGACAGTTGTCCATATCCCATGCTGTGATAATCTTAAAACCTTAGTTAGTTAGCACAACCATAGTTGTATCTATCATAGGCCTGGCTTTCCCTGTGCATCCTCCTTATGTCACTCATGTGTGGGTCCATGCAGTCAGAACGTGCAGAAGTCCTGGAGAAAATGGTGCTGTCAGTCTTCCAGTGAATACTTCCATGCATGTGAAAAAAGCCCAACATGTTCTGGCTGCATCCAGCTCATTTTGCATACACAAGGCATGGGTGCCAGGCATGTTTGGCACACTTCAGGAATGCCTGGGCAAAAATACGAGAGTCTTCCTGGCAGCCGGAGGTTTGGGCTATCCACAGAGGAGCTTGGAGCTCTGTTTTCAAATCCTAGGTTTGCCTGATAGAAGCTACCTCTCTCACATTGGGAGTGCTGGATTCCCTGTAGTGACAGGATTGTGGGTTTTGTTTCTGACAAGGTGCCCTATCCCAGACCTGAAGAGACTCTTCTTAATGAAAATGTTTTCAGAAACGTTCCAAGGAAAGTTTTAGTTTGGATGAATCAATTCTTTCTCACAATAAAGTTTTATTGAAGAATACCTGATCATCCCTACTTGCTGGTATCCAGATTTCCATTTTCCACAGTGAAATCACATTGCTTCTGGTATTGTTAAGGCCTTCTTTCACTGCAGATGTCTGTGGAACAAGGTTTGTGGGTATCTATATTATTATCTGATGTAACATAAATGGATTTGAATCTAATACTTTCTTTAATGTTAGTCATTCCTTGCTACTTATTACAAGTATATTATTACATCAATACTAAATGAGCTTGTAAGGAGATAGCAAATGAAAGACATAAGCAGTTTTATTGTGATTCATTCTTATCATTTTGCTGTACTATTTGTAAAATAAGATATCTTTGAAACATCCTTCTCTAAGAAAACCCCCAAGAAACCAAGGTTTCTTGTTTTCCTATAGACATAATTTATTTGGAAAGAAGAAAAAAGTTAAATCTGCATGTTATTACATTAAAAAGTTGTAAAACAGATGCTTATTTTCCATTTATAAATATATTACATTTTTTGAACATTTGGAAAATGACAATATTTAAGAATTTTATACAGGAAAGATGAATTTTGCCATAATATGGTACTGCATTATCTTTGGTATCATCTGCATCATTTCGTAATAGGTATTATAGAGGCTACTGTGGGCTGGGCTAAAACAGAATATGGATGAAATTGTGACTTGCCACTGCAACAGATCAGTCTGATTACATGGAATTATTTGGTGTATGAATTTTTAAACTAAGTAGTTTCCTGACCTATTACATAACATCAATACAGAACTATTGAACTGAAGGCATTCACTTTGGAAATATTTATTAAACAATTATCTAATAACACTTTCCATATTTTTGAAGAATATTTCTGGGTTCGTTCACTTGAATGCATTTATAATATAAAACATTATTAACAAGCTGGACAAGGTGTATTTCATATCTGTCTAGATTTTGAACTTTGAACCTGGAATTTTTTCTTTACCATGTAAGTTTTAAAATCCCTAACTTTCATATTAGTCATGTTCTTTGTTTTACTTCCTATTAACAAATTCAAACTCATAAGACATATTAATATTTGCTGCTTATTTGTGAGACCCATAATTTTATAATTTCCAGATTTCAGTATTTTCTTGCCTTTGCAGTGGCAAATAATTTTCTGTTTGCTTTTTTCCTTTTCTCTCTACATCATAACAAGGATTGCACAGGTCTGATAGCAAAACCAAAGTTATTTGGAACTGGCACAGTACAGGAAAACAGAGCATGTAAACATCAAGGTTTCAAATCCTGCCATATGTCCGTTTGAACTTTTCGGGATAATATTGCTTTTGTACAGGTACACATGCACTAAATTTCTAAATACATATATATGTGTGCATTTGTGTGTGTGTGCATTTGAAAATCCACCAGATGATACACTATGAAATTAGCATGTTGACTCTGGAGTCATACTGTTTGGTTTTAAACTTCAGAGATGATTATGGTTAAAATAGATCTTTTTATAGGTAACTTCATCTGAAAATTAGACGATATTTTCTGAACAGTCCAAGTGGTGCAATTAAGGTAAAACCAATTGTGTATAGTGTGAATTTAGTGGGTATCACCCTGTTCCAAAAATACATTATGGGTATATTCACTGATATCTGATATTCCTTTTCTAAGCGACATTACACATTTAAACATCAAAGTGATGTTAAATCGCTTTTATTAAGAAAACAATCTTCTTCCTGATCCTGTCACTCCTGTAGATTTAAATCATCTGTTAAAACTAATTGGAGTTCTACATAAGCAAGGAAAAAAAGACATGAGTTGTTATAAAACAAACAAACAAAATCCTCTTCAGAATTTTTCCAACTATATTGTTGTTCGTGAATTGGGTACCAAACAGGTAAATCAATGAAACTGTATCTCAGTAGAAACAGATTTCTCATTAGATCACAGATTCAAATAAATCTTTAAAGTATAACTAAAACCTCAAATTACTACCTACTTGAACTCAGCTGTAAACACTATAGAATTTAAAGTGCAGTCTTTGTGTGGAAAGGGAAAAAATACTATACTAGGGGAAAAGATCAGTACAACAGCTGACAACTTCTCATAAATTAGGATTCTGAGGAATCCAAATATTGGAAAGTCTTATATACCATATAATATCTGGTAGGTCTCAGTTTTTTCCTTTTGTATTTTCTGTGAAATGTCTTTTTCTTTTTTTTTTTTGGGGGGGGGGGGGCGGGGGCGGCAACGGGGTAAGGCAACAGAGATTTGATAGTTCAGGGTTGTTTTTTTTTTTTAAGAGTCACTTTTGTGAAAACTGTAGCGTTTTCCAGAGCAGAGATTTCTGGTTTAAAATTTTAGAAAAGTGTAGGTTGAAGGGAACCTCTCTTCCAGCCTCCTACTCTAAGTAGGACCAGTTTCAGATTTGGATAAGGCTGCTCAGGTTCTTGTCTGAGCCTCGGATGAGAAGGATGGAGGTTCCACATAACCTCTCAGCAGCTTCTTCCAGTAGTAAACTACCACCACTGTGCACCCTTTTTTCCTTGCATCTAATTGGAATTTCATATGTTGAACACTTTAACTGTTGTCTTTTGCCCTTTTGCTGTGCATCTCAGAGAAGAGTCTGTTTTTGTCTTCCCCATAGGTTTTGTACTTCCTACTTAAGGAATGGAAGACCTCAGTTAGATTTCCCCTTATTAACATTCTCTTTTCTAGGCTAAACCAATCCAATGCCCTATGTTCTCGCTGTACATGAAGTGCTCCGGCCCAAGGCAACCAAAAGAAGAGTTTCAAGAAATTTACACACGTGCGTGCACATACACACACACATGCTCCTACTTTTTCATCCTGTATTTTCTTAACATTGGTCCTGGTTTGGGAAAATAAACAAAGAGTAGTGAAGTTGTTGAGGTTATTTTTGCTGTATTACCCTGTCAGTTTTTCAAAGCTGAAGAAGGTAGAAGTCACAGAGAAAAGCAAGAAAAGAGAGAGAGTGAGAGGCAGAGAAAGGGCACATTTGCCTTGCTTATTTTGTAAGGCCAAATTAAAAAAAGGAAAGAAATCAATGGGGAGAGAAACAAAAAATTCTACCTGATTTTGGATTTCCCATTAAAAAAAAAAAGTTAGGTTAGATTTAAAATAGCATTGAATTCTGGTGACCTGGGATTTCTAGGGATATTTTGACTTTGCGTAGCTTGCATATATATACACAGATGTTTCTGTGGCACATCTCTTCTTTTTTTGGGAAATGGTCTTCCCATGTTGGTTGGTTTCCTTTTACACTTAAGACTATTTCATTATACAAGAAGAATAAAGGTAGAAATTGCATTGTTCAAGAGGAGGTCATAATTACTGTATGGTTATCAGAAGGGTAGGCCACATAAACAGCTGTTGTTGCTCCAGAATGGTCCAGCTCACTCCCAAATCCTGACTGAGTTTGGCCATACAGAACTGACAAAGAGGAAAGTCACTATAGCATAGCACAGATGGTTAGTGAAATGGAACAATACTTGTATTTTAGAGGGTATATGAGTCCTTCCATTTTTGCAGGGCCCATTTTGGTGGGGTTTTTTTTGTGGAAAAACTTTGGATTTCCCCAGCTGTTGCAGAAAAACAGCACAGAAACCTAAACCTAAACCTGTACCTAGAAAAATAGCCTTATATTTACCTTATTTAGAGCCATAGCACTAAAAGCTGTAAGTGAACTATTTTAACTGCAACAATTGTTTGTGAAAATGTCGGTCGCTGTGGGAACCCGGCAGAGGAATCAGTGGGTAGGATCTGATCTTGAAGTGCTTGATCGTTTTGTTGGTTCAGTTTACTTAGATAAAACTTTAACTGACACTTCTGAATCCATTATTCAACTTCATTATCTGTCTACATTCTTTCAGGGAACAGAATTGTGCATGTAAGCAGTTCTGAATAGGCTTGTTTATTATTTGAAATTAAATATATTTTAATAATGTAACAATATATCACGTCAAGTTGCTGTTGCAGAGAAAATACAGGATCAAGAGCTCAGGTCATGAGCTCCTTGTTTGTCCATTTCTTGTGTGCTAAGAAATGTTAGGACAGTGGGGATATTGTGCTTTGTAATATCATTTTATTTATAGTATTGATTTTGACCAAGATTTTCAGAAGTAGAAACCAAAGTTGAACTCTATAAACTCTACTTCAACCTCTAAGTAAGCACATTTATGTCTTGAGCCACACATTTGAAAAAAAACCTGTCCCATACATCTTGTTGGGACATTACCGTACAAACCTAACAACAACGTTAGAAACCATTTTATTTGTGTTTATAGCATATAAAAAAGTGACAGTCACAGGCCTGTGAATGTTTATAAGTGTTCTATAGAGAATGATCAGACTCTTGGGAGTCAGAGAGCAAGCCAAATTTTCCCCTCTACATTTTGTTTTAACTCAAGCACTAACATTTAAGCACACCTTTTTCCCTATGCTTTTGCACATTAAGACAGTTGTAATTAAAACTCAGTATTTAATTTACTTTGTAAACATCATATTCAACACCTAGATGAACACTACTGAAAGTTACATTAATCTCCTTATTTCCTCTAGGAACCTGACCAGTAATGCCTAAAGGGACCTTAATGAATATTGACTAAAATAAAATGAAACTCAGTGCTACCTTTTTTGTTTGACTAGCAACCCTAAATGTTTTTAAAAAAATCTTGTCAACACAAAAGAAAAATCAAGAATGACCCCAAGAAACTTTTTTTCCTGTGATAAACAGGTATTTTCAACTTTTCAGTTTTTACTGCCCAGTCCATTGGCTATGTTGTTGCTAAGTCTTACATATTCATGGATCAGGGTGATTTCTGGCACTCCCTCATTAGGAGGTTTCACTGATATTATGCTGATTTTCCAGATTCTTCTGAAATTCTAAATTCATTAATTGTTTCTGCCAGTCTTAATCTAGAAGTTAACTGCAAACCAGTATCCCATTGGCCTCTGACTGCTTCTCCTGCAGTTCCTGTTCTACACCTCCTTCTCAGCCTTAGGGAATACCATGCATTTCACAGCAGGGCCACACTGAAATAGGGTAGGCAGCCAGGAAAGGCTGAGATTTAGCAACACTAAATATGTAGCCCTGGGCCTTATTTACTTAACTCCATTTACCCTTTTCTGAATGCTTAATTATAAATTTCCTTGTGGACTTTCCTGTTACGATTTTGGTCCCTCGATATCAGGGTAAATAATTACAGTGAAAGCTGCTCACAGCCTCAGCTTCTTCATGATGCACCATGACTAGAACAGATAAGCTAAAAAAATAACACTGGAAAGTTGCAAAGACTGTTCAGAAACATGTTTCTTATCTAAAGTACATTTACACAGAGATCACAAAAAATATATTTCTGTGGTAGACTACCAAGTCCGGTAAATTTCAGCTTCAAATATTTCTAGATTGAAAATTATATGAAAAAAAAAATCAGCTTCTTGCAGATTCATGGAATAGAAAAATTTCACCCCATCAATTAGAAGATGGGAATATCCCAGGTAAATAAACCCAAGATTTTAAAAGTAGAAGTGTCTAATAACCTGAATAAAATGTCATTTATTGATGACTTCTGTAAATATCCTTGTCTTCCCTCCCCTCATCACCTACCAAGAAAATAATCCACCTTGTCCATAAACATAGTTTTATAATTTTTTTTTTTTTTTTTTGGCGGAGAGGTGTAGGAGGTTTAAATAGCAGGTTTAAATCCTATCTACCTTTAAAGATTTTTATCAGCTGCAAAGATGACAGCAGAAAAAACTACAATGGGGACAACCGCTGGATTTTGTTAAACACTTATGAGGGGAGGCTGCCTCAAAAGTGGGTAAGATTTCACTCTCTTTGTGGATGACAAGTATCCTTACACATTACTTGTCTACAGCACCATATCTGACCAGCAACTCAACTATTTGACCAGAGAATTTGTCCCTCATCCTCTAAGCTTTTCCCTGTCCAGCCCCATGTTCAGGAAACCAAGCTAAGGTAGCAGGAGGCATGCTTGGATGAACAAAGATCTCCTGAAAAAAACTCAGAAAAGAAAACATGCAAAGATGGAAGCAAGATTGTGTCACCCAGCAGAAGCCTAGAGAGGAGTCCAAGCATGCAGGGATGGAGTTAGAAAAGCCAAAGACTCTCTGGAATTAAATTTGGAGAGATCATGAAAGGCAACAAGAATGTCTTCCACAAGTCCATCAGTAATAAAAGGAAAAATGAAGAAAGTACAGCCCTGGTGCTGGATGGGACAGGGCACCTCATGACAAGGGGTGTGAGAGAGGCTGAGGTACTCCATGACTTCTTTGTGTCATTTTTCTTTGTTAAGACTTCCCTTCAGAAACTTCAGGTCCCTGAGATCAGTGGGAAAGTTGAGCAATTCAGATTTACACCTCAGTAAAGGAAGGTGTAGTTAGGAAAAATTTTAACCAGTGCACATACACAAGTCCATGGGACCTGATGGGATGTGTCTGCGAGTGTTGAGATGCTGGCCAATGCCATTGCAAATCCAGTTCAATTATCATGACAATCAGAGGAGAACAGGAAGAAAGAGAATGTCAAGAAGTGCAAGAAGGACCAGGAATTTATAGGTCTGGGAAGGTGATGGAACAAATCCTTCTGGGAACAATTTCCCAAAATATTAAGATGAAAAGATGATTTGGAATAGTCAGCATAAGCTGTCAATGGGGAAATCACATCTTACCAAACTGTGAACCTTCTACAATTGATCAGTGGATGAGGAGTGATCAGTGGATGGTTTTATTTTGTTTCTAGCAAGGCTTTCAACATTGTTAACAATTCTTTTTGACAAACTGATGAAATAGGGACTAAATAAGTGGATGATGAGATGGATTGAAAAGGTCAGGCACTTGTGTTGTACCCAAGGCATCAATACTGTAGCCAGTACTATTTCACATCTGTATTAATGACCTAGATGATGGGACAGAGTACAATTTTGCAGATGACAAAAAGTTGGCAATAATAGATGATACACCAGATGGTTGCACTACCATTCAGAAGGACCTTGATGAGCTGGAGAACTGGGCTGACAGGAATCTCCTGAAATTTAGCAAAGGGAAATGCAGAGTCCCATCCCTCGAGGACAAAACCCCAAGCACCCACACGTGCAGGCTGAGGACTGACTGTCTGGAAAGCAGCTTTGCAGAAAAGACCATGGGGGTGTAGTGGACACCTAGTGGAACATAAGCCAACAACGGGTCCTTGTGGCAAAGTTGGTCAACAGTACCTGGACTACACTAGGAAAAGCATTGTCAACAGGTCAAGGGACGTGATCCCACACCTCTACTCAAACTGATAAGAGCTCATCTGCTTCCAGGATCCTAGTTACAACAAAGACCTTGTTGGGGTTTGTACTGTTCATCTGACTGTGTGCAATAGTCCTTCTTGAAACCACGTCTATGACCAAAAGTGACATCACTGTTCTCTAAAATAACTTTTTGTATCATAAATGGGTAAGACAAAGCATATCTACATGAAGGAAGTAATTAATCTCAACCACCTTCAGCTGCCTAAAGATTCTGGGTGAGGTTCCTACTCTAATCAACTGAGAGAGACAGGGATGTCAGAAATTGAGTCATTCCATCAGTTTTAGACATCTGTCTCAGAATGGAATAAATCGCCTTCTATTTATAACTTTCTATTCATGCTTCAAAAGGGAATCTAGAGAAGTGGTGAAGACTATATGCACTGCTTTACATGACTAAAAATAGGTGAAATTAATTCCAAACTGAGTGTTTACACTAGTTCAACCTGATTTATTTTGGGATTTTTGTGTTTGATTTTTTACTATTATTAAAAGCAAATTTCAGTAATGTCTGAGCAAGCAACATCTGCTCATAACATCTATTCAGTTATTGATCTGTCCAAGATATTGATTTATGGTTTGGATACTACAAATAGAACATGTAAATTAATCATAGAAAATAAATTCTGATCATGTACTTTAATTCATCCTTATTAAGGTCTTTCTGAAGTAATGCTTATATAAAAAGGTTGTTCCCCCCCCCTCTTATTTAAGGCTTCCTTAAGAAATAGATGGGTGTAAAAATGAGCTTAATTTTGCTTTCTGAAAACAACATTATAAGATGAGTTCTATAATACACATTGAATACAAAGGAATTTTAGTATGGTTTTCAGTATCGTGTTTTATTAAATCTTGATTGAAAAAAATAATATGAACCAAGCCAAGGAAGAACATTTATGAAAAATTAGGTTACCAAAAAAGATAAATGACAAAAACTAGTGTATCTTTCTGGGGAAGGGTTTGAGAAGGATGTAATTGCAATTTATGTAAACCTAATCTTATTTAACATCTTCAATAATGATCTGGAAGAGGCAGGAGGTAACACATTAATGAAATGCATTGACACAACTAAATCCTGAGGACTGCCCAAAGCCAGGCAAAGATGCTAAGAGAAGTTTAAAATATGGTTAGAGAATATCAAAACAAAAAATTATGTATACAGTATTACCTAAGCATATGGTAGAAGAGCAAAGTGCTCTTAAGAAGAAATGAAGCAACTGATTGTGTGTCTGAAGAAATTGGTGAAGGACTAATCCACAGTACAGTCAACAATATAACACTGCAAGACTGCAAAATTAATTTCTTGGTGTTTGTTGAACAGACATATGACTACATTTGAGTTTAGTCTATGGAAATATGCAGTCCATTCTTGGCTCTTGCCAAGTTCTTGGACACAAGTAGATTTCACAGGCTATGAACTCAGTGGAGAACATTTTTGTTCTAAATTATCTGCTTTATAATTTCATGCAATACCTGATTTTTATTTTGAGAAAAGGTAAATAGATCTTTCTAATCATCCTTCAAATGATCTCTTTTTGACTGAGATTATATTCAGTAGTTGGTGGCCTCTTATTTTTTGGAAAAGAAATTGATGATACAAACCAGTTATACATTTAGTGAAATCCATTCTGTTTACAAAGGAAATGAGCAGTCTTTCTTTTCCCAGAACATGGAAGAACTCAAGGAAAAAAAGACGTGAAACAAGGCTTATGAGACAAATTCATCAAATAAGCTGATAGTGTCACCCAAAAAAATAAATCAACTATTCCATTAGTACATCCAAGAAAGTCACTGAAGAGCTCATCTCCCATCCCAGTATCTATAGTGTCAGACATTTTAGCAGGAAAGTGAAACAAGCATACAATCTCTCTTTCTTTCAAACTCCTGCTATGATTGCCGTTGAAAATACAGCATTTCTGGATTATATATTAACTGTAGGATACTGGTAATATATGGAAGGGTTCTATGAGTACAGAAGACAAATAATCGAAGGATCCCACAAGTTGATCTGTTACAAAAACATGAGGTGTTTAAGTGACGTTTAAGCAACAGCAAAAGAGAAAATTACTCACAACAGTGTGGTTACATGAAAAAACTGCTGTGATTCTCTTAACACTAAGAAGAAATCTTCATGCTGCCTTTTTTTTTTTTTCTGTCCTGGAATAGTTTCAAAGTACCAAAAAGGCAACCAAAATATCACACTGTAACTTACTTCATTATTGTTATATAAAGATTGAAATGATGCAAGTAAACAACATGTGTGACATGTCTGGGAGGAGGAACTTGGAAGAGAAGCCTTAAATGTAGGACAGTGGCCTTTCTTCCTCCCCTTCCTGCAACTTACCTCATCCCAGTAGCCACAAAATTTCGTTTTCTCCCTCCTTTCTCCACCACACTACAAACATTATTTCCTGCCTGCCTTCAGAGCAGATCCTACTTGTCCTTCTGTGTCTGACAGGTCTCTGGAAAAAGAAGATATAAGGAAGTGACAAATGATGGGTCAAGTCCTGGGACAAACGGCTTGTCTTATGTTATATTAGTGCAGAGGTTGTGATGATAACATAACAAATATGGATGCAAGTTGGACTTGAGTCTTCACTAATAAACACTCTTGACCTCTTATGGTTCATTTGATCTCCAGAGTCTCTTCCAGTAAGCAAACATCCCCCTTTCTTAGGCCTTCATGATGGACTGTATACTCTGTAGCAGTCTCCTTTACTAACAGAAAACATTCACTTTACCTAATATTTTTCAATGCCTGTGCTAATTTGAAGAGCAAACTGAGACACTACTGCAATCAAAGATCAAACGTGCTGAATAGACACCAGGATTTCAGTTGCATGAGGTGATTTTGCACCAGCTGCCCAGGATTTGCACACCTTTTTCCATCACATATTTCCATGCAATTTTTTAATGAACAACATTGCCTCCATTATGAAATGGACATTTTGCAACAGGAAAAGGGCACACACTACTACTTGCTTCAAAACTCTCTTTCGCAGAATTTATGATAATTTGGGCTAATGTCGCACAAAGACTGCCAGACCCCATTCTTCCCTAGAAAATTTACACCAGCTTTTACACCTGACTTCAGAAAATGTGAGTTAGCAGAGAACCACACTCCTGACACTTCCTACTTTGAAATCTCGGAGAAGTTATGTAAAACTGAACATTCAAATCAGGTGGTGGCATAAAAGTAGATTCTTTAGAGCTAAGTGGGGCAGAGCTGGTGGAGAACATAGCTGCCTTCTGAATTAGGCTCATTCTCCAAATCATCCTCCAGAGTCTAGAACTTCATAGAATTTGGAGGCTTACCTTGCCACAGCCCTTCTCTCTGTCCCAAGAGCATAGATCAGCCTTTGTGGATCTTGTGCTGTGAAATAATGCTTTTGTATTTCCTTTAACATTCTCTCCTGACTTTTGAAAGTGGTAACGACTCACAAATTGCATGGGGGGCACTAAAATACACTCAGCCTTAGGGAAAAATTTAGATGCTGAAAAATGCATGTAGGCATTCAGGCTTTTCGTGACAAAAAATGTTTAGCCATCAAGTTATTTTGCATTAACTGGTAATAATATTAGATATTACTAAAAAAGATCTTGTGTAAAAGACAGTAAAAAAAAAAAAAAGAAAAATTATGTGCATTTTCTACTTATAATCACAAACTAAGCAATCCAAACAAATGAACTGTGATTATTTAGAGAAAATGAATGTCTGATATACTACCAAGCCACAAATGTATTACAATTCATGACTCCGAGGTTTATAAGCTGCTCATGGTTAGATGGATCAGCCAATGTTTGTCTGATCAATCTATATGTGCATCTCCAACAAGATCTATTCTGTGAACCTATACAGCATTGTACGATTGCCGGTATTATATATTATTTGTTCTGCATACTGCATTTTACCTCATAATCACTATTGGAAATTTCTGATGTCAGAATGATGCCTGCTCTCCACACTGAAATGTTCATTACATTAGAAGCAGAGCTTGTATTTATGGTTATAGCTCCAAGGTAGTATTTTTTCCTGTTTTCTCGCATGTTTATTTAATTGTTATATAGTTATGAAATGGGTAAGTTATTAATGTACCGATTTAATTAGAAGCTCTGATTATTGTTTTTTTTGCCCCCACTGAAATAATAAAACTGAGTGATTTTCATATATAGTTTATACTGACTCTGAAGGCTTTAAATACATTTACTGGCAAGCTCCTGTAGTAGACACATGGTGGGGGGGGTGTCAGCTTTTAATTGTAACTGTCTTGCAGAGTGGTGTTGTTTTAATATCCTGTATAGATTTTTATGTAATACACTTACTTGCAGGCAGCCTGAAGCAAGAATCAATTCTGTGAAGGATTCTTCTTTTGTTAAAAGCCAATCTTGTTTTAATGATGCATGAAGAAATATTCGAGCATTGACATTTTTCTGTCAGGTTTCTTTTGAAAAATCAATTAAGATAATACTGCTTTGACCTAGTTATCTAGTTAATGCTTATTAGGAATGTAATATGATTTACTGTCAGCATAATAATTTTTGTATCTTATCCCATTAGCTTGTGCATATTTCAAAGTGTATTACACAATGGTCACTTCTTAAAATGTAATGTTGCAGAATACATTAATTAGATTGACTGGGATCATTAGACAGAAACCCTCCCATTGGCTCTTTATATCAAATTTGTATATCATCCTTATCAAGTTAATTTGTTGTTTATTTGTCTGAAAAGTGCTTCTGAGTAACTGTGATATATAAAAAGTTTTTTAATTGGACAAAACCTCTTTGTTACATGTCTACAGATTTTTTATTTTTAGCTCTTTCTGGGCTAAACACACTAATTACACATGATCATCAAATAAATAAAACTTAAGAAGAGAGTTTATTTGAAATCTGATAGGTCATAAAAGAATTCAGGTAGATACATGAGAGGACTAGCACAGGAACACTGAAAGCCCAGTGAAGCTCTTGATTTGGTAGGTGTTAAAAATTAAAATGATTAGTCTATTTAATTTTTGCATTTCAGCTGCTTAGTGTTAATGGAAAGGTCAATAAAGGAGTTGCCTTATGGTGGCATTAGGAAGGAACTATTGATTGCTCTCCATTTAGTGGTCAGTGTTAACCAAGAACCAAACTCTTTTAACCTTGTTAAGCAGAACAGAAATTAAATCTTCCCATCACTTTCAGAGCAATGATCTATCTCAGAACAATATTGCAGTTAGACATTTTTGCAAAGTTTATCCACCTCCGTTGTGCTAATGGTTTGTGTGAAGTTAAGAGAGTGGGAAGGAAGGATGGCTGACTCTTTTGTAGATCTTCTTGAAAGAAATACCTTAATGTGGCAAGAGGAAGTAATGATCATTCTCGTATCATGAAAGGGTCTTTTAGTCCACAGTAAGCATTTATTTGTCAGGTAACCTTAAGTGCAGAACATTAATGATATATACACATCTGCATTATCATCAACACGTGTTTTTCTTCTGGCAAAGATTCCCCTTGATTTCATGTGACTGACAGTTTTAATTTGATTTTCCTGCTAGAAACACATGCTGTAGCAATGAAGACAATATCTATGCTAAGAAAAACAGAATAGATATTCACTTTCTTAAAACACCATTTCTGCAGACAGTGAACACATTCAAAGAAAAAAACAACTTTTACAAATATATTTTTAACACAAGGGAGTTATTTCAAACCAGTTAACCAAAAAGACAGCTGAAGTGCCATACATTATCACTGGAAAGAAAATGGAATAATAATGTGTACTTTTTTCATCTTTTCTTAAAATAAAACCCAAAACTTTCCTACACATTTGGCCTCTTATTGATTTCCTGAATTTCATATTATTTCTCTGTATTCTCTTTCCACTGAGTCAGAGTAGTCGTGGCCACCGTATTGCTGTCATACATAATTTGAAATGCACCATTGTAACATTTGCACTCTAACAAAAGCCACCATGTTGCATAGATTGACATGATGAATATGTGCTGAAAGTTTCTAGAAGAATTTGATCTCCTTTCTTCTAACGTTTATATAAAATAGAAGAGGATACAAATGAAGAAATGCTTTCGCCATATGTGGATTTCCCTAATTTAACTTAGATTTGTACACATTTGAGGTAGTTGTGTAGATATCAGCAAATCTTTTTTCTACATGTCATTAGAAATGTCAATAGTCTGCAATATTTTAGACAGCTTAATATACATAATTTGTCTTAAGCCTATGAATATCTTTCTGTGAATAAGATGGCATCCTGAAATCCTTAAGTGATGGTGATAATGGTAAGATGGGTTCTGACTTTCCTTGGATAAATGGAGTTCATGTAAGAAATAAATAAAGAAATGAGTCAGTATACAGGATTTTAAGATTGGCATTGTTTACAATCCACAAAGGAATCAGGGAGAAAAGAACATCCTGATGCTATCAGTTATTCTTATTTGCATGTAAACTCTGATATTAGGATTCATTTTTGAGCGTGTCACTTTTTAGCTCCTAATTAATTGCAATGACAGCATTGTGTGCGTCTGTTTATAGGAAAGATGCTGTTGTGGCTGAGGTTTTAATTATATTAAATATTAATGATAGATTGAAATTGGAAACCTGAAATTATTGTTTAATGATCAATGATCAAACGCATAATCAAGATAAAGAAAATTAGGATGGCAGACAGCAACATCACAATTTGAATTTTACATTATTAGTCTTCTGCCTAACTAGGCACTTTTCTTGAGTATCTGAACTGTTTTGCCTTTTAACTGTGCTTGCAGTTGCTATAGTGATGGCATAATTTCGTAATGGTCTAAAAATGACACTGGCATAGATACTGACAGATAGGAATTAATTCACTAACAAGTAATTATGTAGCGAAATGTTGACTGCCATGCAGAAGGTGCACTGTGACACATTTACTGTTTTTCAGGATGGCAGTAACATTAGCGTTGGTCATTAGTGGTAGACATCTCCGTACAGTGTTGGATACAGACTTATATGCAGACCTATTTAGTTACCTGTGTGACAGCCTTGTTCAGGACACCAGAAACAGCTGTCCTAGCCTGTATGAGCCAAAATAATTAGGCCTGTCATCTTCTCGCTCTGATTTCCCCTTCAACCTGCTCCACAAAATGCAAATATTTTGCTTTCATTGTCACATTCACCTTGACATGGATATTGCTTTGGCGCATAACTGGATGAGATGACTCAGAATTTGCATTGTTCATTCTAATAAATTTGCTTCCCCTCTACCGCATGGCAGGACCCATCAGATAAAGTCTCCCAGAGTGTCATCAATCAACATCGCTGACAGACGGCTTTTGCCTTCATTTGTTACATACGAGAACATGCTTAATTATTTGTCCTGTAATTAGTTGGGAAAATGTCAGGAAATGTCAACTCTCTGTTCACTCTGGAAGGGCTCTGCTTGAAAGCCACAATGACTGAAGTGTCATTAATGCTGCCTAACAAGACGAGGATCAGCTGGGGAAAAGTGAAAGCTTCTAAAAAAGTAATCATGGCGAGTTAAGGAAAACTGCAAATCAGCACCAATAATAAGATGTGAATCCTATTAGCAAACACTTATATTTTTCATCTGTTACTCCTCACAATAAAATACAGGAGAAAAAACTCAAGGAACAAATACAGTGGGCTCATATAATTTCTGTCACATACTCATTGGCATTTCCTAAGCCAATCATGCTTAATACATTACTGTAGGTAGTATCTAATATTTAATTTTCAGATTTGAGACACATTTTTACATTCACGCAGCAGTATAATATGCAATGGATATGTGAAGGTAAATATTATTTTTACATTAATCAAGGAGTGTAAGATTAATTGAATGTGAAAATTTGTTTTCTGAATTTTAAGCTGATAAGGAGAGTAGGCATTAGCTTTAATTTTAGGAACAGAAGTAAAAATAAATGAGCACAATCTGTTTATCAAGTATTTACAGTTGCATGCAATAGGCAGCCGAAAAGATTTCTTGAAATTACATGGACAACTAGGGGAGATCATCTCTCCTTTCTGTGGTGGAATACAAGGACAACCTCCTGTATTTCATATTATAATAATAAAAAAAATAATAAAAAGGAAAGAAAAAGAAAACGGTATCAGTGAGACTAAATAACTACACTGCTTTCTCCTTATCTGTATTTTGGAAAAGGAGAATCATTGGGTTTAATTTTGCAGTGAAAGGATGTAGAACTACAGGATTGAAAGAGATGAGGATCAAAGAAACAACGTAGCTAAAAATTGGTTTTATGTTTACTAGGGCCATTTAATATTTTAGTAATTATTGGTAATCAACAGTTCTATTTTCTGTTTTCATATTTCCTATATGAAATCATATGGTATACAATTTTAATGCCTCATCTTCTTCCCTTTTTTTTTTCTTACATTATTACGAAAGTGTATAATCATGTGGGAATACTTTCTTACTTAATTACTTACATTATTTCATCCCTCGTTGCGATTAAGCAAATTATTGCTTGGTCTCTTTAGAAAGGATAATTAAGATAGTGTTCTGGTGTTTTACAATTTACTCGTTGTCACAGGTATGGCTAAGCTAATTATCAAATGGTTAAAAATTTATTCTGGGAAGAATATTACAAGTGTACCATGTGGGCAAATTGCTTCCAAGGCTAATTCAATTATAGATGCACTGTACCTATCATGTCGGTATGATATTTGTCTTGGAAGGTAAAGAGCATGGGAATGTAAGCTCAAGTTTATTAGTATAGTGCCTGTTTTTGTACACTAGGTTTTGGAAAAAGTCAACATGGTGTCTGAAAGAAGGAAGAAACACCCTCAGTTAATTCTTTTCTTTAAAATACAATCATAACAAATGAGTGCAGCAGAGCAAACAGAGGCTGCAGTATGAACCATATAAAATCTATATGCTGCTCATTCCTGATATTCCGATTCCAGTCAGAATAAAAATGCCGATAAAATTATTCTGACAAGCTGCTCTCTCAGCCCTGAGTGGACTTCCATCTTCATCCCCTAAACCAACTCACAATTCAAAATAATAAGGCACTATTACCAGTTTTCCTGGGGAAAACCCCTCAGGATTGACAGGTTATGAAGACTTAGTAACC